>NC_091288.1:30626424-30926424 GCF_032444005.1 Ranitomeya imitator
TCACTTCTCTTATTTTCCCATCACGCCTCTCATTTTCCCAATCACATCTTTCATTTTCCCCCTCACATCTCTCATTTTCTCCCTTACACCTCTCATTTTCCCCCTCACTCCTCTCATTTTCTCCCTCACTCCTCTCATTCCCCCCTAACACTTGTCATTTCGACCTCACATCTGTCATTTTCCGATCACTCCACTATTTTCCCTCACTCCTCTCATTTTGCACTCACACCTTTTCATTTTCACCTCACACCTCTCATTTTCACCTCAGTATATACATGTTTGTCATCTCCCTTATATATGTATATAGTATATACCGGCTGTGTGTCATCTCCTCCTGTATATAGTATATACCTGTATGTCATCTCCTCCTGTATATAGTATGTACCTGTATGTCATCTCCTCCTCTATATAGTATATACCTGTGTGTCATCTCTCCTGTATATAGTATATATCTGTGTGTCATCTCCCCTGTATATAGTATATACCTGTGTGTCATCTCCTCCTGTATTAGACCTCGTTCACACTTTATTTGCTCAGTATTTTTACCTCAGTATTTGTAAGCTAAATTAGGAAGCCCTCCCCCTGGCAGTATATATTAGCTCACACATACACATAATAGACCGGTCATGTGACTGACAGATGCCGTATTTCCTATATGGTACATTTGTTGCTCTTGTAGTTTGTCTGCTTATTAATCAGATTTTTATTTTTGAAGGATAATACCAGACGTGTGTGTGTGTTTTAGGGCGAGTTTCATGTGTCAAGTTGTGTGTGTTGAGTTGCGTGTGGCGACATGCATGTAGCGACTTTTGTGGGATGAGTTTTGTGTGGCAACATGCGTGTAGCAACTTTTTGTGTGTCGAGTTGCATGTGACAGGTTAGTGTAGCAAGTTGTGTGCAGCAAGTTTTGCGCATGGCGAGTTTTGCGCGTGGCGAGTTTTATGTGTGGTGCCTTTTGAGTATGTGCAAGTTTTGTGTGAGGCAACTTTTGCATGTGTTGCATTTTGTGTGTGTGTTCATATCCCCATGTGTGGTGAGTATCCCATGTCGGTGCCCCACCTTAGCAACTGTACGGTATATACTCTTTGGCGCCATCGCTCTCATTCTTTAAGTCCCCCTTGTTCACATCTGGCAGCTGTCAATTTGCCACCAACACTTTTCCTTTCACTTTTCCCCATTATGTAGATAGGGGCAAAATTGTTTGGTAAATTGGAAAGCGCGGGGTTAAAATTTCACCTCACAACATAGCCTATGACGCTCTCGGGGTCCAGACGTGTGACTGTGCAAAATTTTGTGGCTGTAGCTGCGACGCCTCCAACACTTTTCATTTCACATTTTCCCCATTATGTAGATAGGGGCAAAATTGTTTGGTAAATTGGAAAGCGCGGGGTTAAAATTTCACCTCACAACATAGCCTATGACGCTCTCGGGGTCCAGACGTGTGACTGTGCAAAATTTTGTGGCTGTAGCTGCGACGCCTCCAACACTTTTCATTTCACATTTTCCCCATTATGTAGATAGGGGCAAAATTGTTTGGTGAATTGGAAAGCGCGGGGTTAAAATTTCGCCTCACAACATAGCCTATGACGCTCTCAGGGTCCAGACGTGTGACTGTGCAAAATTTTGTGGCTGTAGCTGCTACGGTGCAGATGCCAATCCCAGACATACATACTGTACATACAGTACATACATACATACACACATACACATTCAGCTTTATATATTAGATCTCTTCACAGGGACATTTTATTTAATCACATCCAATGGTGGAAATTATTATTACTCCAAGATCTACTTTGTTTGTGGGACAACCCCTTTAAAGGGTTTGTCCAGGAATGAAATATTGAGGACCTATCTGTAGGTTTGCAGCATAGGTCATCAACATGAGAACAGTGGGGTCCGACCACTAAGACCCCACCCACCGATCAGCTTAAAATTGCATCAGTCAGAACTAAGCTATGAACAAGATGGAACACTGCAGAACACAGGATGGAATACTGCACATCATCTCCCTTTCACTGCTGAAATAGCGCCACTCTTTTCCATTAGCTTATTGTGATATCGCAACTCAGTCCAATTCAGGGGCGGACATATCATTGGTGCAACAGTGCAGCCACACTGGGGTGCAAGAGGTAACGGGTCCATTTCTACCTTCAAAGCATGAGCTATTAGACTGTAAAGGATCCATATATTGTTCTTGCACATGGGCCCTTTTCTGCCTGCGTCCACCAGTGGTCCCATTCATATAAATGGATTTGAGCTGCACTACCAGACAAGAGTGGCGCTGCTTTCCAATCCTAGTTTACTCTTTTAATTACTAAGAAGCTCCTTTAAGAAGTATTTTATATTTTATGAAGACTTCATTGATTGTGAACTTGAAGTTCTGCAAAACTAATAACTTTTTTTACATAAAATATTAAGAGTTTTCTCTTTTACTCTTAAACTTTCTGTGTTGTCCTGATGTAACTTTTCTTGCGCAGCAACTGAACTGTAGACGAGCTCAGATAATGAAATGTCATTAACACATGGAGTCAGTTAATGTTTAACTTTCAGCCAGGTCTTTACAATAATTATAGCCTCCTGCTCGGTACATAAAACCTATTATATATCAAGTGCACCAATTAACTATAACAAAATAAGACGTAAATAGGGGGAACCTTACAATAAGGAAGATATGAGTAAGTAAATGACACCTCTGCCGCTCACAGCCTTATCAAAGCTTCTATTAATCACAAGTTCCAGACTGGTTTTATTGGACCTTTTAGGTTATGTGTACATGGCGTCTCATTGAAGGTTTTAGAGCAGAAACTTAACAGAAACCCTAAGTACCCGATTCATCATTGGAATCGCACCAGGGTTTCAGCATGAATACCTCTCAATTGGTTTTTTTTTAATTCCGACAAATTCATCAATTGATTTGCTCCTTTTTCAAGTTGTCTTTCGCAGTTTAATTAGTTTTCTGTGTGACGTTTCACAAGCGAAAAAACGGAAAGTGGACCCACTGGACCGTGACGATGATCCCTTCACGGACGAGCTGACCAGGTGGACCATCCCCTATACAGGGAGAGTTAGGGGCAGGCCCTCAAGGAGCGTTAAGCACAAGAGAGAGGCCAAGAGCACTTGCAATACACAAACGATCATCAGGCACAGATGGGCAGCAGGAAGTGGTATACATACCGGCGCGAAGAACACTTCTCGGTAACAGTCCTCCAGGAAGATAGAGAGGACGAGAAGGAGCGCCCGGCAGGAAGATCAGAAGTACGCGCGCGCAGTGCTGAATCTGGCGTGCGCGCACGCCCGACGAACATCAGAGGCCGGGGCGAGCGCAGAGAGGAAGACGCCGCAGGAGAGGAGGCGTGCCGGAACGCCGAAGACAGGTGAGTATGAGTGGGCGGAGAAGGCGGCAGCGGCATAAAATTCTGACTTTTCCATCTTTGTGACTTTTCCAATTTTCTTAGACAGCTTCATAAAAAAGTGCAATATTTGCTGCGACTCCACTCCAGTTCCCCACCAGAATGATTTTATGTACACCTCTATTTTTGGCACATTCTTGCAACATTTTGCGAAATGTGTGACTTATTCCACTAACAGGTCACAAAACCAGTTAGAAGATAGTTTTGGGGCATTGCCCAAAATTCATGAATTTCGTACACCATTTTTAAGAATTTGGTGAAAAAAAAGTCAGTGCAAAACACAAGTCAAAAAAAAAAATTGGCGTAAAAGGAAACACAAATGATTCAAGTTAAACTTTTAAAGGAAGATTTTGGAGAGTTTCTGATCCAAAAACTCAGCAAAAAGACTCAGTGTGAACACACTCTTGATAGTACACAGTCAAGTATAGGCTATGTGCATATGGCTTCGGCAAAGCAGCTTTAGGAAAGTGCCAGTGGCCTTGTCTTTAGGCGACTTCTTTGCAGCTCCCCTGATGGCTTTTCGCTCTATACCGTTATTTATAGAGAGCAGATGGTTTCTGAACACTGAAGTGATTAGAATAAGTGAAATAGGATGAATATGTGACCAGCAATGATGTCATTCTGAATCCGGAATCTGCGTAAAAAAGATACCGTGTGAAAATACCCTTAAGGCTTAAGTTCCCACAATGAGCTTGTAGTGCGTTTTTGATGTTGCAAACTTTCTGCAACATTTTTGCATCCATCAAATAAGATCGGTTACTTGATTTTTTTCAAAAACATGCAGCGTCAAAAACTCATCATGGGAACATAACCTAAGTGTTCTCTAAAGCTATGTTCACACTGATTTTTTTAAGAGTTGTTTTGGAGCTGATATGCTGCAAAATCTTCCTGCAAATCAGCTTGGAAAAAACTTTTCGTTTTGCTTTCCTTAGGGTTCTGGTGAAAAAAAAAGACATGTCACTTCTTTTAAGAAGCTCTTGAAAGCTACTCCAAATAAGTCAAAAGTTTGTAAAAAGAATGTTTTAGGAAGAATACAGTTCCACAATGCTCCGAAACCTTTTCAAAACCGCTTCAGGAAATGAAAAACTGCTCCACAATCAGCCCAAAAAAGAGTTTTTTTCCTGAAATGGTTTGCACTCAGAAACATCATTTTTGACAGCTTGCAAGAAGTGTACGTCCACGTGTAGCAGAAATTTTGCTGACGATTCACTGTAAATATCACCTTTGCGGTGTTTAAAGGCGGCAAAGTATGTGCCCACACAAAGAATGAGCATGCTGGGGTTTCTGAACTGACAGAAGACGGAGCACGGGCACAGCAGTGTCGTTTTGACATTGCTGTGCAATATACTGATTTTATGGGTGCACTTTTGCGACGCTTTTTGAGGCGGATGTCGGGCGGAAGCAGCATGATCTAGACGCCATGCACACGTACAGTAGCTTTGTAGGATTTTTTTGGCCACTTTTTATATATGGGGTGGTTCTTATAAAAGACAGAAGCCATACTTATGCCTGGAATCCCCCTCACCCGCTTACAGCGCCACTCCTCTGACAGACGCCATTGGGACTGGAAGTGATGATTTCGTCACCACCAGTCACCTGGCTCTGCGGCCCATCGGTGGCCTCAACGGTCAAGTGACTGGTGGTCTGAAGGTAATCACATCTCATGTAATGAGGGTCTGTTCATCAGTCAGTGGACTGGTGCAGGGGGGGCGGATTCCCGTTTTCTTGCTTTCACTTATAAGAATCCCTACCCTTTTTACACTTAAAAAAGTAGCTGAAAACCCCTTTAATGAGGATCTGACTGGTGATAGTCCCAGAATACACAATGGACCGCGTGTATTCAAACAGTCATTGCTGCCCATAGCAGCCAATCAGAGCTCAGCTTTCATTTTTTAAACTGGGCACTTTATCCTAGGATCATTCAGTGGACTTGGTATGGACATTTGTTCCACCAGGTTGCCCTGGCTTTTCTATTAGAGAGCCTATGGTTTTTTGCGCTCATGATTTTTTACTTTGTGCGCTTTAAAGCATATTAGGATGTGTTTTTCTTTTCAACTAGGAGGTACCATCTCATCTTCATAATATGACATATACTATGCTGACCTAGCGTATTATGTCTTATATCGGCTGCATAATTATCCGTAGGTTATAATAATAATAATAATAATAATAATAATAATAATCTTTATTTATATAGCGCCAACATATTCCGCAGCGCTTTACAGTTTAACAGTTTCAAACACAAAAGTCATAAGTAACAACGTTAACAATACAATAATTAAAGCAAAATAAGATGACCCTGCTCGTGAGAGCTTACAATCTACAATGAGGTGGGGGAGATACAAAGTACAGGTGTGTATTTACAATGATGTATTTACAATGATGGTCCAGCCATCTTCAGGGGTTGGGGAATAGATGGAGATAGTGAATGGGCTACACACACACAAACATAACATAACTTTGATTAGTGAACGTGATAGGCCGCTCTGAACAAATGTGTTTTGAGCGAGCGCCTAAAACTATGCAAATTATGGATGGTCCTAATATCTTGGGGTAGAGCATTCCAGAGGATTGGCGCAGCACGGGAGAAGTCTTGGAGTCGGTTATGTGTATAGGGGTGTTCATGTACACTATTGGTACATTTTATATTGTTTTTATGTTATGCTGTGGTGTTCAATAAACATTTTGTTATTTTTCTATTTCCGTGGTTGTGCGTGCCTGTTTCATAGTCCATTCTTTTTTCTCTTTTTTGGTTCTATATTTACATTGGACTAGGCACTGCACCCGATAACATCTATTTGAGAATACAGCTTTGGTGCACCCTTTATAAATGTAAGTGCCAGCAGTGTGACACAGCCGACATCTGCCGCTAACACCAGCGACCAGACTGTGTGCCAATCACTTCAACACATTTTCATGCTGCCGTCAATTACTGACAGAGGATTTCACTGTTTAGATTCCTGGTCTGCGCAGGTAGTGGCACCCATTGCCCGCTCTGGGATGTGATCGCCTACTGAATCCCCCCTAGTATTACAGTATTCATTATGTAATACTACATGGAAATATTGCAGTCTATAGTAAAGGTACTGGTTCAAGTCCCTTAGACAAACTAAAAAATAAAGGAAAATTTTAAAAAAAGTAAATATTAAAAAAAAAAGCTTAAATGGCCTATTTTACTAAAAAATTAAGAAATTATAAAAAATAAATATTTGGTAACTATTCATCCGTAAAAGTCTGCACTATGAAAATATAAAATAAAGTTAACCAAAGTGACAAACCGTGTAAAGAAAAAAAAAATGAAATATCCCAAATTTTGATTACTGCCCTTCCTCAAAAATGCATCAAAAAGTGGTCAGAACGTTTTATGTAATTAAAAATACTACATATAAAAACAACCGCTTACCACAGAAAACAAGCCCTCCTACAGGCCCATCGGCACAGTGACTGATCTCATAAAATGGCAACACAAGCTAAAATAGTAAAAAAAAAACTTTAAGCATTGACATAATGGTTCTGGATCTGAAGAATCGTGTTGCCAGGTGATTTTTACAGTACAATGAATGCTGTAAAACTAGGACCCAAAACAATGGGGCAATGGCGTTTTTTTCATTATTTTATCAAACTTTGAATTTTCTTCTAATTTATCAGTACATTATATAGATAAAATGGGTGGTGTCACTCAAAAAACTACAACTTGTGCTGCAAAAAGAAGCCCTTCGTACAGCTATATCAATGGAGGAATAAAAATGGTTATGGCTCTTGGGAAAAGAGGAAGGAAAAAACTAAAGAACAAAAATGAAAAATATCCCGATCCTGAAAGGGTTAAAATGGACAAACTTTTTTTTTTCTTCTGTGAAGGCTGAAAAAAAAGAGGGAATCCACGGAAAAATACATGAATGTCCCATGATGAAGAATATCTTGGCGATTTCATCCACTCCTAACAGACCAGTAATGAAGGGAACACCAGTTAATATAGTATGACACAATTAATTCATGAACCTCACTTTGACATATAGGGGAGTGATGAGTTTTGCAACGCCCTTTGGCACTTGGTCTAATTGTGCAATGAGGCTTTTCGCATTGAGTGAAGGACATTTGGGATTTTTCTATAGGTCGCAAATCCCTAAATGTCAAATTGTGAAAATATGTTTCCAAACCAGCACATATGGAAATACTGCAGCTGCTGTGAGCTGATAAGTAACTCCAGTTTATTAGCTCTTGTAGAGTACAAGGGTAAAGGTCAGAGGTTTCCATCGTACAGAACATGCCAGTTATAGTATTATTCTAGGATAGTCTAGGATTCTCTGAGGAAATATGAAGGGGCGTAATGTGACCGCAAATGGCAAATCTGCCTATCTGGCCTCATCACCCAATGATGACCCAATGTTCAGTTTATAAGATGGCACAGAACATACAAGTCATACAGACACCAAAGAGAAATCTGATCTAAATATCACCATTGTGTTTTGACCCCGTACTCGGAGCAATGTCCTTGTGGTTTGTCAAAAAACACCACAATGCCCTAGCCAATTACTTCATGCAAAGTTAGCATTATAATTTAACTAGCTATTGAACCCGTTCTACGCCCGGGTGGCGAGCATTTATATTGGTATATGGTCTCCATCCTGTCATGTGCTGCTCCATCCTGCCTCCCCATCCTGTCATGAGCTGCTCCATCCTGCGCCCCCATCCTGTCATGTGCTGCTCCATCCTGCGTCCCCATCCTGTCATGTGCTGCTCCATCCTGCGTCCCCATCCTGTCATGTGCTGCACCCATCCTGCGCCCCCACTCTGTCATGTGCTGCTCCCATCCTGCGCCCCCATTCTGACATGTGCTGCTCCCATCCTGCACCCCCATTCTTAATTGTGTTGCACCCATCCTGCGCCTCCATTCTGTCATTTGCTGCTCCCATCCTGCGCCCCTATCCTGTCATGTGCTGCACCCATCCTGCGCCCCTATCCTGTCATGTGCTGCTCCCATCCTGCGCCCCTGTTCTGTCATGTGCTGCTTCCACCCTGCACCCCCATTCTGTCATGTGCTGCTGCCATCCTGCGCCCCCGTTCTGTCGTGCTGCTCCCATCCTGCGCCCCCATTCTGTCATGTGCTGCTTCCATCCTGCACCCCCATTCTGTCATGTGCTGCTTCCATCTTGCACCCCCGTTCTGTCATGTGCTGCTGCCATCCTGCACCCCCATTCTGTCATGTGCTGCTGCCATCCTGCACCCCCATTCTGTCATGTGCTGCTTCCATCCTGCGCCTCTGTTCTGTCATGTGCTGCTGCCATCCTGCGCCCCTGTTCTGTCATGTGCTGCTGCCATCCTGCGCCCCCGTTCTGTCATGTGCTGCTCCCATCCTGCGCCCCCGTTCTGTCATGTGCTGCTTCCATCCTGCACTCCCGTTCTTTCATGTGCTGCTGCCATCCTGCATCCCCGTTCTGTCATGTGCTGCTGCCATCCTGCACCCCCTGTTCTCTCATGTGCTGCTGCCATCCTGCGCCCCTGTTCTGTCATGTGCTGCTGCCATCCTGACCCCCGTTCTGTCATGTGCTGCTCCTATCCTGCGCCCCCGTTCTGTCATGTGCTGCTCCCATCCTGGGCCCCCGTTCTGTCATGTGCTACTCCCATCCTGCACCACCGTTCTGTAATTTGCTGCTCCCATAAAGCTGCTCCATAAAGGGTTATGGCCCCCATAAGATGCTCCATAGTATATGCCCCCGTACACTGCTCCCTAAAGGTTTATGGCCCCCATAAGATGCTCCATATTATATGCCCCGTACACTGCTCCATAAAGGTTTATGGCCCCCATAAGATGCTCCATAGTATATGCCCCGTACACTGCTTCATAAAGGTTTATGGCCCCCATAAGATGCTCCATACTATATGCCCCCGTACACTGCTCCATTATGGTTGATGGCCCCATAAGATGCTCCATACTATATGCCCCCGTACACTGCTCCATTATGGTTGATGGCCCCATAAGATGCTCCATAGTATATTCCCCCGTACACTGCTCCATTATGGTTGATGGCCCCATAAGATGCTTCATAGTATATGCCCCGTATGCTGCTGCGATATATTAAAAAAAAATACCATACTCACCTATCGTCACTGGGCGCCGAGTGCTGGGGGGCCTGAGCAGTCGGGGACACCGGCGCGCTGTGGGGGTCAGGTGCCGGAGTCGCCGCTAGCTCAGGCCCCCCCGCACTTGCTATAGTCACCTGTCTGTCCCGTTCCAGCGCTGCGCGCCGCTCCATCTTCCGGCTCCTCTGGCTGTGACTGTTCAGTCAGAGGGCGGCGCCCATTAAGCGAGTCATCGCGCCCTCTGAACTGTGAACGTCACAGGCAGAGGATGTGGAGGACGGAGCGGCGCGCAGCGCTGGAACGGGACAGACAGGTGAATATAGCTATACTTACCCCCCTGGCGCGTCCCTGCTATCCGTTGGAGATTGCGGTGTGCGTTCAGTGCTTACGCATACCGCGATCTCCTGGGAGCGTCAGCTCTGTGGGGTCCAGACTGCGCCGGCGCTTGCGCTTGCGCAGTCTATAAAGGCTTCGGACAGAGTGACGCTCCCAGCGTTATATAATTTAATGACAAAATCATGTTTACATACAGTTGAAATAAGAAGTTTCCATCCACTATATAAAAAGTCACATCTGCATGTTTTTGGCAATATCTAACATGAAATCAGAATAAACCTTTCCCATTTTGGGTCAATTAGGATTACCATAATTACTAATATTTCCCAAATACCAGAATAATGAGAGCAATAGAGAATGTTTTAAGGCATTTTTATTACTTACTGAAGAGTCAAAAGTTGACATAAATTTCATTAGCATTTGGTACATTGCCCTTTAACTGAATGACTTGGGTCAAGCGTTTGGGATCTCTTTACACAAGTTTCTCACAATAGTACTGTAGGTCGGAATATGGGCCCATTCCTCCTGACAAAACTGGTGTAACTGATCCAGGTTTGTAGGCCGCCTTGCTCGCACCGACCTTTTCTCCTTTGTCCATACATTTTAATAGGATTGAGATCTGGTCTTTGTGATGGCCACTCCAAAACATTGACTTTGTTATCCTTAAGCCACTTTGTAACCATTTTGGCAGTATGCTACGGGTCACTGTCAATTTGGAAGACCAATTTCCGCCCAAGCTTTCTTGATGTCTTGAGATGTTGCTTCAGTATTGCCACATAATCTTCTGTTCTCATGATGCCATCTATTTTGTGAAGTGCACTAGTCCCTCCTGCAGCAAAACAACCCCACAATGTGATGCTGCCACCCCCGTGCTTCACAGTTGGGATGGTGTTCTTAGGCTTCCAAACTTCTCCCTTTTTTCTCCAAACGTAAAGATGGACATTATGCCCAAAAAGTAAAATTTTAGTTTAATCAGACCACAGGACATGTCTCTAAAAATTAAGGTCTTTGTTCCTGTGTGCATTTGCAAACATTAATCTGGCTTTTTAATGTTTCTTTTGGAGTAATGGCTGCTTCCTGGCAGAGTGGCCTTTCAGCCCATGTTGATGCAGTCCTCGTTTCACTGTGGATATTGACACAATCTTACCAGCTTCTGCCATCATCTTCACAACGTCTTTTGCTTTTGTCCTTGGGTTGATACGCACATGTCGAAATAAAGCATGTTCCTCTCTGGGACACAGAACCCATCTCCTTCCTGAGCAGTATGATGGCTGGACATTTCCATCTTGTTTGTACTTGCGTATAATTGTTTGTACAAATAAACGAGGCACCTTTCATTCTCCAGGTGGATTTGGCTGTGGATGTCCACACCGCCAAAAGTACCAAAAAGTATTTGAACACGGGTATACACAGCTGCTTCTCACAAAATTAGAATATCATCAAAAAGTTAATTTATTTCAGTTCTTCAATACAAAAAGTGAAACTTATATTATATAGAGTGATTACAAACAGAGTGATCTATTTCAAGTGTTTATTTCTGTTATTGTTGATGATTATGGCTTACAGCCAAAGAAAACCCAAAAGTCATTATCTCAGTAAATTAGAATACTTTATAACACCAGCTTGAAAAATGATTTTAAAATCTGAAATGTTGGCCTACTGCACTCAATACTTGGTCAGGGCTCCTTTTGCATCAATTACTGCATCAATGCGGCGTAGCATGGAAGCGATCAGCCTGTGGCACTGCTGAGGTGTTATGGAAGCCCAGGTTGCTTTGATAGCAGCCGTCAGCTCGTCTGCATTGTTGGGTCTGGTGTTTCTCATCTTCTTCTTGACAATACTCCATAGATTCTCTATGGGGTTAAGGTCAGGCGAGTTTGCTGGCCAATCAAGCCCAGTGATACTGTTGTTTTTAAACCAGGTATTGGTACTTTTGGCAGTGTGGACAGGTGCCAAGTCCTGCTGGAGAATGATATTTCCATATCCAGAAAGCTAGTCGGCAGAGGGAAGCATGAAGTGCTCTAAAATTTCCTGGTAATATGGCTGAGCTAACTTTGGTCTTGATAAAACACAGTGGACCTACACCAGCAGATGACATGGCTCCCCAAACCATCACTGATTGTGGAAATTAGACCTCAAGCAGCTTGGATTGTGGCCTCTCCACTCTTCCTCCAGACTCTGGGATTTTGATTTCCAAGTGAAATGCTAAATTTACTTTCATCTGAAAACAACACCTAGGACCACTGAGCAACAGTCCAGTTCTTTTTCTCCTTGGCCCAGGTAAGACATCTCTGGCATTGTCTATTGGTCATGTACAGGGCTACCATCAGGGCATTACTGCCCTTACTGCTGTATGGGGCCCGGTGAATGGGAGTACACAGAGGGGCCCGCAGGTCCAGGGCCCCGCTTATGTGCTACTGTTCATCGGCCCCATCGTGTAGCAAAGTGGTACTTGCTGCAGCACACACATCAGCGCTGGGGCCTGGGAGCTTTCCCGGAGCTGTGCACAGCCGTCTTACCTCGACAGATGCGCAGCTCCTGCTCCCTCCGTCTTCTGTGTACTTTCTGTCAGGTGACGGCGCGTACATGATGACATCATCATGTCAGCGCCGCCGACATGTACCGGACGCTGGAGGCAGAGCCGCGCTGCTGGGGAGCGACTGTGAGGTAAGTATATAAAACTTTTTTGTTTTCTGTACAAAATAAATTAAATGGGTGAGGGGAGGAGGAGGAAATGAACATGATGACGGGGGAAGGAGTAAGGGGGACTGCACGTAATGATGTGGGGAGGGGGGTTAAATGGGGACTGCACATGATGATGTAGGGAGGGGGTTAAAAGTGGACTGCACATGATGATGTGGGGAGGGGGTTAAAGATGGACTGCGCAGGATGAGGTGGGGGGATTAAAGGGGGACTGCACATGATGATGCGGGGAGGGGGGTTAAAGGTGGACTGCACATGATGATGTGGGGGGATTAAAGGGGGACTGCACATGATGATGTGGGGAGGGGGGATAAAGGTGGACTGCACATGATGATGTGGAGAGGGGTGTTAAAGGCGAACTGCACATGATGATGTGGGGATTGGGGTTAAAGGTGGACTGCACATGATGTGGAGAGGGCATTACAGGTTGGCTGCACATGATGTTCTGGAGAGGGGGGTTAAAGGGGGACTGCACATGATGTGGGGGGTTACAGGGGTACTGCACATGAAGATGTGGAGAGGGGGGTTAAAGGGGGACTGCCCATGATGTGCGGGGATTAAAGGTGGACTGCACATGATGATATGGAGAGGGGGTTTAAAGAGGGACTGCACATGATGATGTGGGGAGGGGGTTAAAGGTGGACTGCACATGATGATGTGGGGAGGGGGATTAAAGGAGGACTGTACATGATGATGTGGGGGGTAAAGGGGGACTGCACATGATGTGGGGAGGGCTTTAAAAGGGACTGCACATGAAGTGGGGGGTTAAAAGGAACTGCAAAGAATGACATGAGGTACAGGGGACTGCACATGATGTGCGGGGATTAAAGGTGGACTGCACATGATGATGTGGAGAGGGGGGTTAAAGGGGGACTGCACATGATGTGGGGAGGGGGTTTAACCCCTTAGTGACCGAGCCAAATTTTTGAAATCTGACCAGTGTCACTTTATGTGGTAATAACTCTGCAACGCTTCAACAAATCCCAGTGATTTTGAGACTGTTTTTTCGTGACACATTATACTTTATGATAATGGTAAATTTTGTTCAACATTTTTTGTGTTTATTTATAAAAAATATCAAAAATTTTAGAAAAATGTTAAAAAATTAGCAATTTTCTAAATTTGAATGATTATCCCTTTATTCCAGATAGTCATACAACAGCAAACCATTAATAAATAACATTTCCCACATGTTGGCTTTACATCAGCACCATTTGTAAAATGTTATTTTATTTTGTTAGCATTTTAGGAGGTTTAAAAATGTAGCAACAATTTTTCATTTTTTCAAAGAAATTTACAAAATTTATTTTTTTAGGGACTTATCCATGTTTGAAGTCACTTTAGGGGTCCCATATATTGGGAAACCCACAAACGTGATACCATTTTAAAAACAGCACCCCTAAACATATTGAAAACAGCTGTCAGGTAGTTTATTAACCCTTCAGGTGCTTTACAGGAATTAATGCAAAGTGGTATGACAGAAATGAAAATGTGTATTTTTACCACCTAAATGCCTCTAACTTCTGAACAGATTACTACAGCCGTCAGACTCTAAGGCCGCTATTTGGTCATGAATTGCCACGGCAAACATCAGGACCACAAAATCATGATCTGAGGGCACCAATTGTGACAAAGAAGAAGCCCCCACACACTGTTAACCATTTATAATGATGTAGTCACTATTGACAGCAGCATCTAAGGGGTTAAACAGATTTAGATGGTGCAAATACTGATCGTGGCTGATGCAGCAAGTTGTCAGCTATAGTGTACAACTGACAGATGCTGGATTGTCATCTGTATGGGGAGGCTATTCTCTTATATCTCAGGTCAGTTAAAAGACGTATTGGCGGTCATTAAGGGGTTAAAGAGGGACTGCACATGATAATGTGGGGAGGGGGTTAAAGGTGGTCTGTACATGATGATTTGGGGAGGGGGTTAAAGGTGGACTGCACATGATGTGGGGAGGGGAGTTAAAGGGGGACTGTACATGATGATGTGAGGGGTAAAGGGGGACTGCCCATGATATGGGGAGGGCTTTAAAAAGGGACTTCACATGAAGTGGGGGGTTAAAAGGAACTGCAAAAGGATGACATGGGGTACAGGGGTCTGCGCATGATGATGAGGGGGTTAAAGGGGGACTTCACATGATGATATGGAGAGGGGGACTGCACATGATGTGGGGAGGGGGTTAAAGGGGACTGCACATGATGTGGGAGGGGGTTAAAGAAGGACTGCACATGATGTGGGAGGGGTAAAGGGGACTGCACATGATGAAGTGGGGGGCGGGGGATTGCACATGATGAAGTTGGGGAGGGGACGAGAGACTGCAAATGATGAATTGAGAGTGAGGGAAGAGGGACAGCAATTGAATTGACGGTGGGGGTGTGTGAAGAGCAAATGATGATCGGGAGAGAGCAAATAATAATGAATTTTGAGGGTGGGGGAGTAAATGATGTATTGAATGTGGGGGTAGAGTTGTTGAAAATGAATAGAGGGTGGGAGAGAGAAGACATGACAATGAATTGGGCGGAAGGGGCATGTAAATATAATGAGTCGGGGGAACGGGAGGTACATAGTGGGGGGCGTTGAGTATGCATTGACTGGTAATGAATTGGGGATAGAGTACGTGTGCTAATTAATTTATATATTTATTTAGTGAGGAAAGTGGCTATGTATCACTAGAAGGGGCTCAGTGGCGTATTATAATTTATATTTGGAATGGTTGGTTGCATAATAACCAATTATGTATTAATGGTGGGTGAATATCTATATTCAGATGTGTAGTGTAGAAGAAAGGGAAAAAGAGGGGAATGTGCTATGGAAGCCGTGCTCTACGTAACTGTGTTACTTTATGCAGAGATGAGTCCTGGCTGGAAGAAGTAATGACGGTCTGTGCTGGATGAAAAAGAAAAGCAAAGATGAAGGACTTCAGCTAGAGACGGTACTGGTGAGTCAGTGTGATACCTGTTATGTTTGCTAATGACAGGTGTTATGAAGGCAATCCAGAAACACAGTGTGCTTAGCGATCAGAGCGCACACAGTGGTCTGACAAATACCCAAAAATACAAGAACGAGCTCTGAGACGTGGAAACTCTGTAGACTGCACACCTGATCCTATCCTAAACACAACTAAAAGCGGCTGTGGATTGCGCCTAACAACTACCTAGGCAACTCGGCACAGCCTAAGAAACTAGCTAGCCTGAAGATAGAAAAATAGGCCTGACTTGCCCCAGAGAAATTCCCCAAAGGAAAAGGCAGCCCCCCACATATAATGACTGTGAGTAAGATGAAAAGACAAAACGTAGGGATGAAATAGATTCAGCAAAGTGGGGCCTGATATTCTAGGACAGAGCGAGGACAGTAAAGCGAACTTTGCAGTCTACAAAAAACCCTAAAGCAAAACCACGCAAAGGGGGCAAAAAAAAACGAACTAACGGCACGGCGGTACACCCTTTGCGTCTCAGAGCTTCCAGCAAAACAAAAGACAAGCTGGACAGAAAAAAAGCAACAAAAAAGCAAAAGACACTAAGCTATACAGAGCAGCAGGTCACAGGAACAATCAGGAGAAGCTCAGATCCAACACTGAAACATTGACAAGGAGCAAGGATAGCAGCATCAGGCGGAGTTAAGTAATGAAGCAGTTAACGAGCTCACCAGAACACCTGAGGGAGGAAGCTCAGAAGCTGCAGTACCACTTGTGACCACAGGAGTGAATTCAGCCACAGAATTCACAACAGATACCTGTACACTGACACTATGCACTGTATACTCTGTACAGAGCTCTTGTGTATAATGTCATCAGTGATCACTATATTATCTGTACACTGACACTGTATACAGAGGTCCTGTGTATAATGTTACTGGTGATCACTGTATTACCTGTACACTATATACAGAGCTCCTATGTATAATGTCACCAGTGATCACTATGTTATCTGTACACTGACACTGTATACAGAGGTCTTGTATATAATGTTACTGGTGATCACTGTATTATCTGTACACTATATACAGAGCTTCTGTGTATAATGTCACCAGTGATCACTGTATTACCTGTACACTGACACTGTATACTATGTACAGAGTTTCTGTGTATATTGTCACTGGTGATCACTGTATTACCTGTACACTGACAGTATAAACAGAGCTCCTGTGTATAATGTCACTTAGTACTGTGTTTTTTTTAATAAATAACCAGTATTGTAGTATTCAGTCACTATGTGGAGGTAATATGTGGTCTCGCCATGGTGTGACGGCATTTGTCCCTTGTATGTGGTATTAGAGGTCATTTAAAAAAAATGTAAGTGACTCATTCCCTTAAAGAAAAATACATAAAAATATATTTATATTTAATAGATTAGACTAGAGTAGGGTCCGGACAGAAGAATCTACCGTGTCGTGGTGGCGGCTTAAAAATTCTTTTGGCCAGAACAAAAGCTGCTGGCTATGTATGTGATCTGATGTTTGATGGGAGCTG
Source organism: Ranitomeya imitator (assembly GCF_032444005.1). Taxonomy (NCBI): domain Eukaryota; kingdom Metazoa; phylum Chordata; class Amphibia; order Anura; family Dendrobatidae; genus Ranitomeya; species Ranitomeya imitator. Next base: position 30,643,435 of record NC_091288.1, read on the forward strand.
TTAATATCTGATTGATGAGGAAGTGGTAGAGAAGTTGAGTTTTTCCAAGAGCGAGCAGTGGGACTGTGGAAGGTTCGAAGGGTGGAGGCGGAGCTGGGGTGGAGCCTGTGCGGAGTCTCAAGGGGGCCTGAAAATTTTGCCAGTATGGGGTGCCGAAATTCCTAGTGGCTGCCCTGGTCATAAATGGCTTGACACAAGGAATGCGACACTTGTAGCTCATGTCCTGGATACGTCTCTGTGTGGTGGCTCTTGAAGCAATGATTCCAGCAGCAGTCCACTCCTTGTGAATCTCCCCCAAATTTTTGAATGGCCTTTTCTTAACAATCCTTTCAAGGCTGCTGTTATCCCGGTTGCTTGTGCACCTTTTTCTACCACACTTTTTCCTTCAACTCAACTTTCCATTAATATGCTTGGATACAGCACTCTTTGAACAGCCAGCTACTTTTTCGTGGCTTACCCTCCTTGTGTCAATAACTGCCTTCTGGACATATGTCAAGTCAACAGTCTTCCCCATGATTGTGGAGCTAACAAAACAGACTAAGGGACCTTTTTAAACACTTAGGAAGCCTTGGCAGGTGTGTTTTGTTAATTATTCTAACTTACTGAGATAATGACTTTGGGGTTTTCATTGGCTGTAAGCCATAATCATCAACATTAACAGAAATAAACAGGTAAAATAGATCAATGACTCTATACAGTAAAATAGATTACTCTGTTTGTAATGATTTTGTAATGAAGAACTGAAATAAATTAATTTTTCATGATATTCAAGTTTTGTGGCAAGCACCTGTATAAAGAGGCTGGAGAGCACGAATACATTTTGTATGTTTGTGCCACGTATGGCTGACATAATAGCTGCTCAGGGTCGGACATACGATTGATGTAACCTGTGCAGCAAAACAGGGGTCTGAGAGGTCAGGGGGCCATTATTACCTCCAAAGTAGGTGAAATTGTACACTATTATGAGCTATTGCACTGCAAAGGGCCCATATACTGTCTTGTACAAGGGGCCTCTTTCATCTGATTCTGTCCCTGTAGTTATTAGTCAAGGGCAATAGAGATCAGGACCAGCAAAATTGAGTCAACCTAAGTATATATCATGGAGATGAAGACACAGAAAACACTCCCTGTGCCCTATAGCCATCAAATTGTGCGGTTGTTTACAAGAGCAAAATATAGATAGAAATTTATGGCTAAATAAAAAGTTGAGCAGCTCTGCAGTAATTTTCTGTTAAGTGATACTCAAACAAAAGAAAGATCTTTATGACTTCTGATGTCCATATTATAAGTCCAATTTCCCACATGTTCACTGAGCAAAGCTAAAATCAGCCTTTTCATATGTTATTATTACTCACAGACCTACGGTATGTGTATTTTTCGACTCCCTGATCCATATCCAAGGAACAGCTCTTATTAAGCTCTAAGGCCATGTTCACACAGTGCGTTTTTTACTGCGGAACCGCAGCGGTATTGCCGCTGCGGTTCCGCAGCAGTTTTCCATGCAGGGTACATAACAATGTAACCCTATGGAAAACAGTCACTGCTGTGCACATGGTCCGTAATTTCGTTTAAAAAGCCGCGCAGAATAGCTGCGGCAAAAAAGAAGGAGCATGTCACTTCTTTTTCCTGAACCGCAGCGGTTCTGCACCCATAGACCTCCATTGTGAGGTCAAAATCGCAGTAAAACCCGCAGATCAAAAATATATCTGCGGGTTTTACTGCGATTTGATGTGCAGAACCGCTGCAGCAGGAAGTGCGGGGGAGCGGGCGGAAGTGCGTGGGCGGAGTGTGGCTGCCCCCCCGTGCTCCGATCCCGCCCCCCGTGCTCCGATGCCCCCCCCCGTGCTCCGATGCCCCCCCCCCAGTGCTCCGATGCCCCCCCCCGTGCCCTAATCTCCCCCCCTTATACTTACCCGGCGTCCCGGTGTCCGTCCGGCCGTCTTCTCCCTGGGCGCCGCCATCTTGCAAAATGGCGGGCGCATGCGCAGTGCGCCCGCCGAATCTGCCGACCGGCAGATTCGCTCCAAAGTGCATTTTGATCACTGAGATATAACCTATCTCAGTGATCAAAATAAAAAAATAGTAAATGACACCCCCCCCACTTTGTCACCCCCATTGGTAGGGACAATAAAAAAATTAAGAATTTTTTTTTTTTTTCACTAAGGTTAGAATATGGGTAGGGTTAGGGTTAGGGGTAGGGTTAGGGTTAGGGTTAGGGGTAGGGTTAGGGTTAGGGGTAGGGTTAGGGGTAGGGTTAGGGTTAGGGGTAGGGTTAGGGGTAGGGTTAGGGGTAGGGTTAGGGGTAGGGTTAGGGTTAGGGGTAGGGTTAGGGGTAGGGTTAGGGTTAGGGGTAGGGTTAGGGGTAGGGTTAGGGGTAGGGTTAGGGTATTTTCAGCCATTTTAGCCCTAAAAAGCTTCCTAGGAAACACACAGTCTCTGCATAGAAAACTGCATAAAAAAAGGATAAAAAAACGCATCAAAAAACGCATCAAAAAAGGACAAAAAAAGGACCAAAAAAAGGACCTGCGTTTTCTGCCAAGAGCTGCAGTTTTTTAAAAAAACTGTCCTGAAAAAAAAAGGATGGAAATCCTGAACGTGTGAACATACCCTAAGGCTATGCTCACACGGTGAGTTTTTACAGCCTTTTTTGTTTAATCTTTTTATGCAAATTAAAAGTTGCATTTTACAGTACAAGCAAAAGCTATGAGATCTCAGAAATCTCATGCACGATTGTTTTTTTTCCTGACTGAATTGGAGAACTGCTGCGTTTTTGAAAACTGTACGATGTCAATCTTTTCAGTGTTTTTGCAGCATTCTTTCACCAATAGAACGCAATTAGTACGTTAAAAAAATGCAAGAAAAACTCTGCTATCAATTTTTGCAATATTTTTGTTGGGGAAAAAAATGCAGGTACAGCAGTATGTGAGACTCATTTATTTTTGTGATTTTCTCGAGTTTAAATTTTACCATAATGTCCAGGTGTCCACACATGAGCATGGTTGTTAATATTAGTACAGTTTAATTAAATTAGTGATATGTGTGAAAGTAAACAATGGTGACCAACTCAGTGCCCTACCAATGTGTGCAGATAAATAATGTCCTACCATCTCAATGTCTTACCAATGTGTGCAGGTAAACAATGTCCTACAATTTCAATTCCCTAATAATTTATGAAAGTGAACAATGCCCTGCCAACTCAATGCCTGACCAATGTGTGAAAGAAAACAATGTCCTACCATCTCAATGCTCTACCAATGTGTGCAGGTAAACAATGTCCTACCATTTCAATGCCCTACCAATGTTTGGAGGTAAACAATGTCCTACCATTTCAATGCCCTACCAATGTTTGGAGGTAAACAATGTCCTACCATCTCAATGCCCTACCAATGTGTGGAAGTAAACAATGTCCAACCAACTCAATGCCCTACCAATGTGGGGAGGTAAACAATGTCCTACCATCTCAATGCCCTACCAATTTGTGAAAGTGAACAATGCCCTGCCAACGCAATGCCCTACCAATGTGTGGAAGTAAACAATGTCCTACCATTTCAATGCCCTACCAATGTGTGTAGGTAAACAATGTCCTACCATCTCAATGCCCTACCAATGTTTGGAGATAAAAATGTCCTACCCTTTCAATGCCCTAATGTGTGGAATTGAACAATGCCCTACCATTTCAATGCCCTACCAATGTTTGGAGATAAAATTGTCCTACCCTTTCAATGCCCTAGATGTGGAAGTGAACAATGCCCTACCAACTCAATGCCTGACCAATGTGTAAAAGTAAACAATGCTTGGCCAACACAATGCCCTACCAATGTGTTAAGGTACCTTCACACATAACGATTTTGTTAACGATATCATTGCAATGTCACGCTTTTTGTGATGTAGCAACGATCCTGCTAACGATCTCGTTATGTGTGACAGCGACCAACGATCAGGCCCCTGCTGGGAGATCATTGGTCGCTGGGGAATGATGAGGACCTTTTTTTGGTCGCTGATCACTCGCTGTCATCGCTGGATCGTCGTGTGTGACGCCGATCCAGCGATGTGTTCACTTGTAACCAGGGTAAACATCGGGTTACTAAGCGCAGGGCCGCGCTTAGTAACCCGATATTTACCCTGGTTACCATTGTAAAAGTTAAAAAAAACCAGAACATACTCACATTCCGATGTCTGTCACGTCCCCCGCCGTCAGCTTCCCTGCACTGACTGTCAGCGCCGGCCGTAAAGCAGAGCACAATCAAAGGGAATGGGCGAAGGTGACTCAGTGACTCAACTGGGATACAATAGCGCCCTGACAACTCGGAGCAGCGGTTCTACACACACGGTAGCAAGTTTTTAATTTAGAACTGTAGCAAAACCACAAAACGTATACGGTAGTTTCCCTACAAACACCATTGTAATGATCATGTAATCGCCTGCAAGAGCATGGAGTTAGGTTAACAGACGATTTTCTGATGTCCGGCTCCCTTTATTGATGCCTTTCCTGCCTAACTACTTAGCAGAATGGAAATAGAGACAATACCTTTAAGTTGTTACTTTCTAGACAGAAAAATAAATGACCTAAAATGAGGCATGAAAATTTAAAAAAAAATATCTATGCAATGTTGGAAAAAGAAAGATAAAACTGACTCTCACTCCAACTAAATATCTTAGTAAATGAAGAACCAAAGAAGTTTTGCATCCCTGATGCTATGGGGCTTTAACACATGACACCACAGTGACAAAATTTGAAACTGTCCAGAGAAAGTGGAGAGAATGTGCTTTCCCCACAACAGCTCTACTCTCTCGGTCCCGCATGAAGCAAATTCTGCAAATTGATTCGCACCAACTCTGTAAACATCATATATTAATATAATAATTTATTTCTGCTGCATAGATATGTTGGGGGGGGGGACCAAATACCTTAGGATGATACAGAGGATACAATGTTGTAAATATTATTATACTTAGATTGTTACATTCTTATAATATTTACAACATTGTAACTTACAATTCTCGCCCCACAATTGGTGCATGAGGCCCTGTGTGTTTACATAACCACACGTCTACGGACTCCACATCCATGCACGGGTATTTCTGACCTTTTTTTAGAAGCTCTCTCCCTTAAGAAGATTATGCTAGGGCTCAGAGTTCACCCCACAGCACTAGATTTAATCATGTATAGCTCGTGCTCACCGGTAAAGCCTCAAACACAACGTTCAAGTAAGAAGAAATATTCAGTAACAAAAATATGAACGGAGATTTTTGCAAATTGCCTGAAATGCATAAAAAATAGAAGTGACCACTGCAACCGGCTGCGATCACCCACAGACCATCCCCCACCAGCACTGTAAGCTGATGAATTGAGTAATACCAGCTAGATCACGCCAGTCCACACCAGCATAATGCAATCTGTTACTTGTGGATTGTACTGATGGCGTATAATGGAATAAATAATATATAAACACACATATATATATATACATACACATAGACGCGCACCAGTGTGTATATATAGATACACATATATATATATATATATATATATATATATATACACACACAACCCCCGTTGCAAAAAAAGTTGGGCCATTGTGTAAAATATTTTATTATACCATTATAGCCGTATTTTTATTCACATCTGGACAGAAAGTCAAAGTTGGACATTTTTCCATTTCATTTGAAAAATGATCTTGCTTAGAAATTGATGGCAGCAACACATCTAAAAAAAAAGCCGTGCCCGGGCCATGTCCTCCATTATGTAGAGTCTCCTCTTCTTTTTACTTCAGTCTGTAACCGTCTGGGAAGTGAGGAGACAATTGCTGGAGTTTTGGGAGAGGAACGTTGACCCATTCTTGTCTTATGTAGGATTTTTGTGCTCCACAGTTCGGAGTCTTTGTCGGAATTTCATATCATAATGCACCAAATATTTTATAGTCGTAAAATGTCTGGCCTAGAGGCCGGCGGGTCATCACCCAAAATCTTCTTCTGAGGAGCCATGCTGTTGTGACGGGTACAGCAAGTGGTTTAGTATCGTCTTGTTGAAATATATAAGGCCTTTCCTGAAATAGACATTGTCTGGATGGAGCATGTGTTGTTCTAAAACCTCTATATAGTGCTCGGGTGCCTTTCAGGGTCAGACATATCTTTGGTAGAACCTGAGCGGTCACTTAGGGGCCAAAGCAGGTGGACTTGTGCATTATGATGATCTATTGGGCCACAAAGGTCCAATATATTGTTCTTGTAGGGGTCCTTTCCTGACCATGGTGCCTTTCAATATGCTCACAACTGTTCGACAGCCACAACACATGCAGGAATAGACTGTTTCTTAGGCAATCCCTGCATGTGTTACGGCTGTAGAACAGCCACGAGACATGCAGCCGCAGGAACTCAAACATATTATTCAAGCACACCGAAGACACTCGGTTAGCACTTGAGCATGCTCAGATAACACCTTATAGGAGCACGTTCGCTCTTCACTACTGGCTGTCGAGCTTGTCTCTTATGCACATAGATTTGTCCAGAATTTCTGAACCTTTTGATGATGTTATTTGCAGTAGATGGTGAATATTCAAAGTCTTGGCAATTTTATGTTGAGAAACATTTTTGTTCCACATTTTCTAGACTCAGTTGTTCACGGATTGGTGAACTTCTGACCATCTTTGCTTCTGAGAGAATCTGCCTCTCTAACATGCTCTTTTTATATACAGTCATGTGACAGTTAAAAATTGACCCTCCACCTGTTTTGCCTTAGTATCACTTACTTTTAAAGCTTCTTGTTAACCCCTGTCCCAACTTTTTTTTTTACATGAGTTTTGCCATCAGTTTCTAAATGAGTTAACTGTTTCCAACATTCATCTTCTGACCTGTGCTCAATGTTCTGTGGCGAATAAAATGTGACCATAATGCTACCGTCACACTATCAGTATTTGGTCAGTATTTTACATCAGTATTTGTAAGCCAAAACCAGGAGTGGGTGATAAATACAGAAGTGGTGCATATGTTTCTATTATACTTCTCCTCTATTTGTTCCACTCCTGGTTTTGGCTTACAAATACTGCTAGTGTGACGGCAGCCTAAGAGATTTCCACATGATTGCATTATTGTCTTCTTTACATTTTACGCAGAGCCCCAACTTTTGGGGAGCTACAGTTGTACATATGTTTGTTTTATATGTATTTTTTTATAATAAAAATAAACTGTGCTTTACTTCCCCTCACTGGGTCCAACACCGCTGCCGCTTTTCCCAGTGCATGGTGTTGGCTATGGCACCTAACGTTAAGTGGGCAGCGTGGCAAGCAATCAGTGAGTGGAGGGGTCCTGCTCAAGCACATGGAATACCCCTCTCAGAACCTCTGATTGGCTGTCGCACTGTCGACTGGATGCAAGCCTGTACCAGACGGCAGGAGCAGCAGCAAAGACTCGTCGCTGGACCCAAGGATGGTGAGTAAAGACCAACTTGTTTGTTTAAGCATGGGGGCCAAGATTTTCTGAATGGGGACAACCACTTTAATTCTGTACCTAGGAAAGATGGGTGGTACACAGCTTTCCTAGAGTAATAATAGGTAAGTATGCAAAAACACCCCTCACTTTGCATTTCGGATTTGGCATTCAGGACTCTAGGAAAGCTGGATAATCACACGTAATGCAGTATTAGTATGTCATGACAAATTATCACTAGCAGGTGCTGATCACAATAAAGGGCTATTTGCAGCATTAAATGTCCTCTGGATAAGTGATAACTTGTGTGTTGGAGAGAATCCGACCGCTGGGACCCTCACCGATACCGATAATGGAGCGCGGAAATCATGAACAAGCAATCATCAGGCATAAGGTGCAATTAAAAACCAATCCATAGTGATAGGAAAGGTGGCGGCAATTCTGAACTCTGCTACATGGCCAAGAAAAAGGAAAGATAATAGAGCAGGATGGAAACAGGATCCACGACATATAGGTAACCTGCGTGAATGGAGTATATAGGCAGCGTATACGGCTTGTTCCGAGGAAAATGATAACGTGCATGCATATACACACACATATACTCTATGTATAGAGGAACGAATATACTGCAGTCATGTACATGTGCCATGTGTGTATTATCTATGTGATTATGCACAGATTATGCACATATATATATATATATATATATATATATATATATATATACACACACACACACTTGTGTGTATACTATATACAATTGTAGCACATGTATATATGTAGTGTAATAGTATGTAGTTGTATGTATGCTATATCCATATGTAAATATAGTGTCTCCATGTATAGAATATACAAACATAATCTATGCATTAAATATATCCCTCTACTACACATGCAAGTACAATACAGTAAATATATATTACACATATACATATATATTACACATATACATATTATACACATTAGTGAAAAGTTTACAGTATACACATGGAATCTTTATAGTTCATGTATGTAATCTGTATCCCTGAATAGTAAATGTCTATATAGCGTATCACTGTACAGTATACAAATGTACAGCGTATTCCTGTATAGCTCATGTATATAATGTGTATATATTTATATATATTTAACAAGTGCATAAGCGATAGATAGATAGATAGATAGATAGATAGATAGATAGATAGATAGATAGATAGATAGATAGAGAAATATCTGCAGCATATGACTATATAGTGTATCCCTGAATAGAAAATTGTGTACAGCACATCCCTGTATAGCTCCTGTATGTAATGTGTGTGTATACAGTATATATATATATATATATATATATATGTCTGCAGTATATGACTATATAGTGTATCCCTGAATAGAAAACTGTATACAGCGAATGCCTGTACAGTATAGACATGTATAGTGTATTCTTGTATAGCTCATGAATAGAATGTGTATATATGGAACAAATGTGTACAAATATATCTACAGTATATGACTATATAGTATATCCCTGTATAGTATAGGACTATATGGAGTATATAACGTGTGTATATAATGTAATACATTTATATCTTCTGCATAGTAAATGTCCGTGTAGTTTATTGCTGTACAGTGAATTTATAGTGTATCACTGTCCAGTAAATGTATATACTGCGTCCTCTTGAACAGTATATATATATATATATATGTATATATATATATATATATATATATATATATATATATATACACACAATATATATATATATATCTTTCTACAGGACATGTTTATGTGGTATCATATATGTGTGGTGCATGTTTTATATCCCTGCTTAGTACCTGTGTATACACTGTGCCTCTCTCTAGCCTCCATACACAGGTATATAAGGTGCACACTATACAGCCATGTGTGCCCATATACACAGCTGTGCCCCCTCACCCGCAGTCACTAGCAGTAGGGACAGTACCTGTGCCCAAGGTGGCAGCTCCCAGCAGCAGCAGGAGGAGCAGCGGTGCCCGGGGCAGGGGAGGGAGCCCGGAGGTCGGCATGGTGCCCCCGCATCTGTAGGCAGTCGCCTTCCTCGGCCGGGTGGGCTGAAGTGTCCGAGCTGAGGAGCAGGACGCCGGCGGCAGGACTGGAGCTCCCGGGCACCTTCCGAGCCGTGATCACATCCAGCAGCTCCGCCTCCCCAGTCTGGGCTGTCACTTGTCACCCGGCAGCCCCCTGCCTGTCACCGGCCCCCTGCCTGTCACCGGCCCCCCTGCCTGTCACCGGCCCCCCTGCCTGTCACCGGCCCCCCTGCCTGTCACCGGCCCCCTGCCTGTCACCGGCCCCCTGCCTGTCACCGGCCCCCCTGCCTGTCACCGGCCCCCTGCCTGTCACCTGGCAGCCCCCTGCCTGTCACCGGCCCCCCTGCCTGTCACCGGCCCCCTGCCTGTCACCTGGCAGCCCCCTGCCTGTCACCGGCCCCCCTGCCTGTCACCGGCCCCCCTGCCTGTCACCGGCCCCCCTGCCTGTCACCGGCCCCCCTGCCTGTCACCTGGCAGCCCCCTGCCTGTCACCGGCCCCCCTGCCTGTCACCGGCCCCCCTGCCTGTCACCGGCCCCCTGCCTGTCACCTGGCAGCCCCCTGCCTGTCACCGGCCCCCCTGCCTGTCACCGGCCCCCCTGCCTGTCACCGGCCCCCCTGCCTGTCACCGGCCCCCCTGCCTGTCACCGGCCCCCTGCCTGTCACCGGCCCCCTGCCTGGCACCAGCCCCCTACACTGACGAGCTGAAGGTGCCTTCTTTAATTCGTCCAGTTTCTTATTCAGAACTTTGAGTCATTTTTTGCACGTTTTTTGCACGTTTAGCAGCTGCCAGTAACTTACCTTACTAATCAGGGACAATGACCTGCAGGAAAATAAAGTTAATGGCAGCCTGGAAAACAGTCAGAACTGGCACAAAATGTATTCACAAAATAGGAATAGAAATGCAGCACTCACCGATAACCTTTGAAAAGTCCTTTATTGTGCACACATGGACATCATTCTTCGTGGGGAGCAGGTAAAAGCAAGGGTTAATGCAGGGGAAACATTAAATTGCATTCTCACCCCTGACTGTTCACAGTGCTGCTCCTTTTGTGCCAAAGAATAAAGACGTTGGGCCACTGATCTCACAATGTCCAGCACACAGTACAGTCCAGGCTGGTCTATAGTGGTTCCGAGCCAAAAAACTGGCATCAAAGTAGGGAAATGCATACTTTTTACTGATATGAATAAATTACGAGTTCTGTCAAAGGGTTAAATAGTTGTGGGTCACTAATCTAATACTCTTCAGAAAGGGCTAGGGGTGACCCCCATCAAATTCAATCAGAGTGGTTCCGGGCTGGCATCAAAATGGGCAAGTGGGCACTTTTTACTGATTTCGTTAGACGACAGCCAAATTCAAAGGATTAAATGATTTTGGACCAATGATCTCACATTGGCTGCGGCTACCTAAAGAGGTGCATCAAATTCTGAGGAGTCCGAGCAGGATTAATGGGGTTCTGGACATGAAAACTGGCGATAAAGTGCACGCGCGGTCTATTTTTTTCTTATTTAAAGAAGCAATGCAAGGCAAAAAAATGAGGGGAAACAAAAAAAAAAGTGGTGGGCACTGTTATGATGAAAACAATGATATGAAAGTTGTAGAAAAACAATGAACATGTGTTAATTCAGAAACACGTTCTGATTTCTTTCTAAGGCGATCATACCAAGAAGTATGTAAAAAAACTTGTAAAAGAATCCGTGATCCAAGGAAATTATTATGTCCCCCCAGTGGTGAGTATCAAAACCCAGACCCACAATAGAATATCGTATAAATCGTTTGTAATAAAAATAAAGAAATGAAAATGATATAAACAATCGCTAGAAATTAAAGCAATAACTGTGAAGAAAAAAAAAATTGATAGTAAATTCAAAAAGTCACACCTAAAACCTATAATAGGTATATTGGAACTTATGTGTGACTGTTGCATTTTTCATTATTATTTTTTATTTTCTTTTGTGTGTGAAAACATTTTTTTTTTCAAATTTTTTTCACAATTCTTTGCTGGCGGGTGTTTTTAAGGGGTTAAGTGACTTTGCATTAGGTCATAACATGTAATACAGGGAAGGCATGTATATGTACAGTATGTGATGCAAGTACGCTTTGATGCACATTGTGTACGGCGGGTGCGCAGGCTTTTTGAGGTCACGGGTCGCCTGTCCAGAGTACATAATGCAGGAGTTATGGCGCCTTATGGTCAGAAGCAAAAGATGGTGGTTAGGTAAAGTGGATGACTAAGCGCATCCTGCCAAACTGAGCGCATGTTAGTCATTTAGGTGAGTGGGATGGCAAAAGACCTGCATAGGACTGCCAAAAAAGTGATTACAGAGAATGTGACGTGGAAATAGTGAGTGGTTGTGGACCGCTTCTCGATGACAACATGTGGGCATCTCAGAATCAGAGGAATGACATCATCTGAATCATTGATCTTGGGCTAGTGCTGTGAGAAACAGCCTAAAGTGGCCTGAAATGGACTGTGCCATCCTGCATAGGAGACCACCAGTGGTGAGATAGCATGATCTTAGAGAGGGGTATGAACTGTGGACTGTAGCTCAAAGTGTCCCGTTGACCTGAGCGGTGACGTACCTAAAGACAAAGTGAAGGACCGTGGCTTGCGATGCCAAATGGTGCCGTAGCCCGGGATAGAGTGCAGGTTTGTGATCTGTTCAACTGTGGCTTAGATCAGGAACCTTCTTTTCAGTTCTATTTCTTTGTTCATCAGATCCCAGCATCATAATCGTTAATGAAATTGAAAGGGAATCTGTCAGCAGGCTTTTGCTGTGTTAATTGACAGCAGAATAATGTAGAGGCAGCAACCCTGATTCCAGTGATGTATCACTTCGTTTACTGGGCGCAGCAGTTGTGATACAATCACAGTTGTTTTCACTGCTGCAGATCTAGCAGAGCTCTAAATGCCGAGCCCTGTATAGTCTCTGATTAGCAGATTTCTGTTAAAGACTTTTTAGCAAAGTTGTAGCTAGCCTTTCTTTTTCCAGGACAATTGTTTAGTTCGCTGCCCAAGCTCTATATACGACCACCCTAAATAAAGCAGGTGGCTTGTTGGCACCCACCTGACCCTCAGTACTCAGGGCACATGTCCCTCAACCCAATCTTACCAATTATGTCCTTGGTTCCCAGAAGACAGCAGCATTAAGTGCTGCCACTATTATGGCATGAATAGCTATCCAATGTCATCCTCGGCATTGGCGGATACAGACGGGCCCATGTGCAGGAACAATATATGGGTCCTTTCCAGTCCAATAGCTTATCACAATGCAAAGTTCCACCATATTTGGTGGTGGAAATTGGCCCCTTTACCCCTTGGGTCCCTGTGCTTCTTTGTACTAATGATATGTTCGCCCCTGATTCTTGGCATGTAGAACAAGCATATAGGAAAGAGATCATTGAGTGCTGTACTTACCACTATTTCATATTTCTTGTAAGAACTGGAACACTCCCATTGTTCTAAGCAACATAACAAGTCTTTTTTTATTTTCTAAGTTGCTCCCTGTTGACTAACACCTTATTTTTTTCACATTTTTGTACATTAGTGTATGGTAAATGGGGTTTATTTGCATGTGGTTGGCTAAAAACATTTCGTAGGACAAGAAGAAAACTTCTCTGCCTCGGACTTCTAACTTGCATAGCTGTGAAAATGCCAAGGACCCCATAGGTCAGCATGGAAAATAGATAAAGGTCAATGTTACCATTGCTTACCATGTAGGATCTGTAAATTCTCATTTTCTTCATAAAAGAAAACATTCTGACGCTTTTTTTAAGCAGTCAGCCATAAGAAACAATTTAGATTCTCTCATCCATCATATCTTGGTTAGGTTTCACTAGTTTATTGGTGACTTTCGAAGTTCTTGGTCTTACTTGTTCTTGAAAAATGACCATGTTCACTTTTCAACGTGAATTCATTTTTCATTCCTGCAGTCATAGTCTACATTCAACATGCGATACAAACAATACAAAATAAAATGTGCCCCCTGTAAGAAAATGAACTCTCCCTTCAAGTCTCGAATATCTACAGGTCAACCAACTTCACCACCTCTTCTTTAGTTTTGTCCATTTATGTATTTTATAGAAGATAAGAAGAGACAGCCTAAGTATCTCCGAGTCCAATTGCAGCTGCTCCGCTGATTCTGGAACAGTTTTTCTTTTTGTTCTGTGGCCTTTTATTCCAAAGTTATGCCCCCAGTTAGAATGGTGCAAGTTTTTCCTTCAACCAACTGGGCGTATACCATAGAACTTTGGTGGGCGTGTTTTGATTGTCCCGCCTCCGAGGAGAAAGAGAAAACACCCCCAAGGAAGTTCTGTGATATACGTGCAGGTGGTTGAAGGTAATATTTGCACCATTATTACTGAGGGAATAACTTTGGAAAAGAGGGGCACAGAAGACAAACTAAATCTGCTCCAGAACCAGTCGAGAAGCAGCAATTGAAGGAGGTTATCAGTTTAAAGAAATCCAGTGAAAGGTTCTTTTTACATTTGAATTTTCTGTGTGTCTGCAGTCACCCACTATGGGGAACATTTGAACTTTGGCCACTTCAGCATCTAATTGCCTTGTAGTGCATAGTTGCCAACTGTCATAATTTTTCAGAAATGATCCTGGCAAATATGGTCATCTCTCTATCCAAAACTGAGTAAGTTTACTTAGAACCTGTACCTGACATGTGCATGGCGCAATTCTGGAGGAGGGACCTGACCAGCCCCATTTTACCAACCAAGATGATGGTAGGTGTGCGAGCGATGGTTGTAGAATGACAGATTTTGGCCATTTGACTGTATATCTATTGTTTCTTACCTGTTCCCGGCTTTGGTTGCCAGGCTCCGTTCCTTCTTTCCCTTACATCTGTCTCACTCTGTGCTATCCGCAGAGGTTTGCTGTGGTAACCCATTATACACCACTGATGCCCTCGTTCAAAGTGTTTTAAATTGTAATGGAAATTTCAAGTAACTATTCAGAGTATGCTATTGTCACGGGGCTTCCGCGACAGAAAGGTTCCAGAGAACCGCAGCGCTCGGCCTCGTTCACACACAATGAACAGAACCTCTTCACCTGTATTCTGACCTGGCTGCTTTGTGCCAGCAGTGCAGGAGTTAACCTTATTGCCGAGTTGCTGAGAGCTGGGTCTCGCTCAGCTGACGTGGATTTTGTATCTGATCCTCTATATAGACCCAGTCCTGACTTCAGCTATTGTCAGTGATCAGTTCTACTGCCTGGCTTGGAGGTTGAAGGAGCATAGTGTTGGTGTTGGAGGTTTATTTACAGAGATTGGTGTGTGCTGTTTTGGTTGCATGTTAAACCTGTTTTCCTTCCTAGTTTTCTCCTTCTCTTCCCTTCTATGTGTACCCTCTGTGGTTGAGTGAGCATTTGGTGAGTTTGACACTTTTAGTTACCTTGTCTGTGTACCCTGTTATTTGTTGTATTATTACACTGGTGCAGTCCACCTCCTTTGGGGGGAGAGGGGGCCACTGATAGGGCCTGCACAGGAGACAGGGATACGTTGGCGGCTCGGGCCTCCTAACCATCATAGGTACCCCTGAGATAAGGGAAAGCCAGGGCCCCATTATAGTGGTAGGGACAGGTGCGGGTCCCAGTACGCCGTCCTGCCCCTTTATCGCCGCTTACGGCGTGACAGCTATACTGTGTCTGTACATGAGGAATAACACAACATGTGGCCAAAATATTACTTGTCCCCTGCATTTTCACCAGATTTCATTTCTACAGACTCTATTACAAATCTGCAATCTACCCTGAGCTGGGGTGAGGAGGTTAGATGTTGTACACAGCACAGCACACAAAGAGGGAGTTCTGCTCTTCATTCTTTGGTTAACACTCTGAGACAATTATCAGTAACATGGATTATATTTCCCAGCAGTAGTAAGAAGTATAGATATGAATCCAGCTCAGGGGCAGACATAGTGCCGGTGCAGCCCGGAGGTAGACGGGAGCTCCTGCAGGATATCTAATACTGATGGAAATCTGGTCTGTTTCTCCAGCTCCAGGGGACCCATGGCCAGATTGCCCTCATGTGTGGTGGGCAGGGATCCGGCCTCTACTTCCTGCCAGGTGCTTTTTGTCTGACACAGGTGCGCTGCTGGATGGCGTCAGCATTCAGCGAGCGCCTGTGTCGGGGAGAAAGCGGTCAGTGATGATGATGATGCTGCGGCTGCAGGGGAACGTGCGAAAAGGTGAGTGGTGTGGAAGAAAAATGATTGGGGTGGTAGAGAGGGCAATGATGGAAGTGGTAGAGAGGGCAATGATGGAGGTGGTGGAGAGGGCAGTGATGGAGGTGGTGGAGAGGGCAATGATGGAGGTGGTGGAGAAAGCAGTGATGGAGGTGGTGGAGAGGGCAATGATGGAGGTGGTGGAGAGGGCAATGATGGAGGTGGTGGAGAGGGCAATGATGGAGGTGGTGGAGAGGGCAATGATGGATTTAAGGGATTGGGGTGTGAGGAAGGGGGACTTATAATGGACCGATGAACAGGGGAAGGGGGAGGAGGACATTAAATATGGATGTAAAATAAATTGGGTGGTGAAGTAGGGTGCTAAACCCCTGATAACGTCCTCCTCCATCTCACAATTCATTGTGATGCTATCAGAGGACTTAAAATTCATGGGGAGTGGGAGAAGAGACGGTAAGGTGCAAAGGATCCTTTATAATGAACTTGAAAGGTGGAAGAAGACGCTGTCAGGTACTTGTAATGAATTGGGAGGTATTGGAGGATACTCAGTACCTGATAATGTCTTCTTCCACCCCCAAATTCATTTTGATGCAAAAAGTACGTATAATGAATGGGGGGTACAGGGACACATGACAGGGACTAAGGCTATGTGCATATATTCTGGGTTTGCAGGAGAAAATTCTGCTGCATATCCTAATGTGTTGGCAGGAAGAATGCTGGGTAAAATACATTTATATTTTTCCACATTTTTGCCAAGCTTTTATTTCTAATTTTTCCCACTCATTAGTATGGGTGAAATACGCTGCAATAATTGACATTATGCAGATTTTAATCATCTGCAAGGAAAAAATAAGCAACATGTTCATGAGACTTCAGGGATCTCATTCACTTTGCTTGTACTGTAAAACCTTGCATATTTTTCATTTGCTCATAGCCTTAAAGGGAACCTGTCACCCCCAAAATTGAAGGGGAGCTAAGCCCACCAGCATCAGGGGCTTATCTACAGCATGCGTCTGTAAAGGCTGGCAGCACACCGACTCTGCACACGGATTCAGGATTGTAGCTTTATTATGTATAGCACAGTCCCTTAGAATATAGTGTACTCTCTTATTATGTATAGCACATTCCCTTAGTATATAGTGTTCTAACTTATGTATAGCATTGTCCTTTAGTATATAGTGTACTCACTTATTATGTATAGCACAGTCAATTAGTATATAGTGTACTCACTTATGTATAGCACTGTCCCTTAGTATATAGTGTACTCAGTTATTTTGTATAGTGCCGTCCTTAGTTACATAGTTTCCTCTTCTATTATGTATAACACTGTTCCTTATTGCGTATCATCCTCTCTAGTTATATATAGTGCATCCCTTATTATATAGCTTCCTCTGCTGTTTGTACAGTGCTGTCTCTTGCATAGTGTATTCTTGTTATTTTTGTTATTCACAACACCCTCTTTTATGACATAGTCCGCTCTCTTGTTAGAATATAAAATGACTGCTGACAGAGCAGCCGGTGACCAGAAGACCAGTCCATCAGCTCCTCCATTAGAAAAAAAGCTTTCCCATGCTGCATCAGCAGTTATTGCATTATATACAGTATCTAACAAGACAGGACGGTATGTAATAAGGACATGGCTCTATATAATCCAATGTGTAAAGGACGGAGCTGTGCATAATAAGAGAGGGCACTGCGTAATAAGGGATGGCAATATACATAATAAAGGAGACTGTGTAATATACATACATGTATGTGCGTGTGGTTAAATATACTGTATATCTGTAGCTTTGTCGCCATAAAAGGCGGGAGGCCCAGACACATGTCTTGCATAGGGGCCCGAAGCTGTCAGAGTCCGACCCTGGTGAGACTAAAACTTGTTAAAGAGCTCAGCATGATCATGATCTTTCTGTGCTTCCCTCTGCCTGTTTCCTCACTCTGCTCCTCACCTTCGTTTCTCCATAAAGTATAATGGGCTATATCTTATGACACCACAGTGAAGCACCAGTCCATCGTGTCTGAGAAAGAAGAATTTGAGCTGTTTTTCAAAGTGGATAGTGAGATCAGTAGGCAGAGTAGAGGAAGAAGGGTCTCATAAGTGGGAAAGGAAGCAGATTTCTCTAATTAGATATATTACTTTATTTACGTTAAGTTTGTTAAATGTACAGTTCACATTTAAGGCCAGTTTAGGCTGAGCTTTCAGGTAGTAGATCACTCTGCTACCTCTAAGCTTTCCAGGAGTCAAGATACCCTTCCCATTTGGATCTGCTCCGGCCAGGTGTCGAATTATCTTCTCAGCTACTCCTGACTTCTATCCAACAACTAGGCTCAGTACAGCTGATCTTGGAGTTGGCTTCACCTTTGACTCTGCTATCAAGGTACCTGATAACCAATTGTCTGCACATTTGGCTCTGCTGTATCTAGTACTTCCAGCTTCATAGATCCATATTCTGTCCTGCTTTACTAGTCTTCATTGTTCCACATGGCACCATAGAAGTCCAGCTTTGCTACGTCACGCCTCTGTCCGCGATGCTCACGCTGAACTACACCTTTGGGAATCCACCTCAATAGGTGAGCCCCTAACATCTATGCAGGATAATAAAATTTAAAATTTCTATAAAAATAGATAAAAATCAAATATAAAAGCAGCATGGCTGTAAGTTAACTGTATAACATTAGTTGGAGCAATAAAGTTTGCCACTCCTAGGTCACAAATACTTTTACGCGTCGCGGCAGTGCGGCTGCTTCTACCATGGGGAACAGATCAGCCGGCCTTGCTACTAAGCATCGTTTCTAGCTCTGCTATATATTTTGTACTGTATTTATTTCTTTTTTCTCTTTTGCAGTACATGGTAATAAAAACACCAGTGCAGCACAGACCTAGCAAGAAAGTGAATCGTAAATCCATGTTAGGTCATGAGACCAAGAACATGAACAGTTTGCGTTACACTCCTTGCAATCCTTGGCAGATTGCTAAGAATGGCATTTATACGAATCCTCTTGTGTTTATGTTGAGCAATAGATCATTTGAAGATCATTTGAAGTGTAACTTTAAATATCAATATGTACTAAAAATAAAACATAAGACTGGCAGAAAAATCACCAGTCAGACCCTTCTGATGAAAGAGACCAACTCAAGGGCTTCTATTTACTGGTAAGATTGTTACTTTTGGGGGGAAATGCTTTCAGAGATAATAAGAGTTAAAATTGGCGACTTATGGTCATCCTCTGATACAGTGGGGCAAAAAAGTATTTAGTCAGTCAGCAATAGTGCAAGTTCCACCACTTAAAAAGATGAGAGGCGTCTGTAATTTACATCATAGGTAGACCTCAACTATGGGAGACAAACTGAGAAAAAAAAATCCAGAAAATCACATTGTCTGTTTTTTTAACATTTTATTTGCATATTATGGTGGAAAATAAGTATTTGGTCAGAAACAATTGTGACGCCCAAGAGACCGGGGTACCCAGCACCGGACCAATGGGGTCTGTCTCTTGAGGGGGGTGTCACGGGTGGCTTGACCCGGTGCTGTGGCCTCAGGCAATGCACAGTGTAAAGGGTATCGTGAGGGAACAGGCACTTACTTGATCAGCAGCAGGTTCTCCCAGCGGTGATGATCCCAATCCTGGATAGATGGCTATTGTCCAAATGAAAGACTGAGGCACTGAAACGTTCAACCAGTTTACTTTAACAAAAAAGGATTTACAACCAGTCCTGTCACCGGAGTCTGTATGGGAACTCTGAGTTACTTTGACCCTGCCGGGGTCTTCGCCTCTTATTGTACGCAATATCTGTGTGGCCCTGCTGCTGTATGTGAACTGGCTGCCGGCTCAATCTGTCCCCTCCGGGTCCTGGTTCGACGGGCAACCCGAGTCCTTTTATCGGCTTACCCCCTCCAGGAGTACCGCTGAACTCTGTGTCTGTTGCTGCGTCCGACCCTAGTGAAGCTGATATCACCTCACGTTTTTCCGGTTGCTGTATTATATGTAATGAATACAGCCACGGATCCGGTATCCGTCTTTGCGCCTGTTCTGGGTAGTGATTAATGCTACCCGGTTCTCACAATGTCCTTTTTCTCTATCCCTCTTCTCCTCAGGCCGGTGATTTAGGCCTGGTAACAGTCACAGGGCTGTTAGAGATTCAACTGTATGACCTCTCACTTTCAGCTCTTTAGCCCAACTGCCAGTTCTTCTCTCAGACCAGAACGGATCAAGGGGAGTCTCTGGAGCTCCCCCTTCTGGCCGGAGGTGGTAGTGCAGTCTTGCTATTTTAGTATTTGCATTTACTGTCAGTAACTATTTTTGTGGCAAATACCCCTAGGGGTGCCACATTCCCCCTTAGTTAAGAACAGTACTCCGGGACTGTGGGACAATAACATTTTGAAATAACAATTAATATGTACAGAGTCTTAAAAATGAAAAGTTACAAAAACCACTCAAGGAAACAAAAATAGAGTTCTGTAAAAAGTCACTTCAAATAGCGTCCATTAATACAGTTCTATCCTTGAAGGTATTAGGAAAGGCACTGTACTTAGTGTCCAGGAATTTAGTTCCATTTTTCCAACGGAGTTATCAATATAAAGTCTAAAGAAAGTTCAAAAAGAGCAAAAAGCAAAGTTCAAAAAGCAGTCTTTCCGGAGCTTTGATTTAGTGCCTCCGGGCTGATAAAAAGTTCAAGAATATGCAAGAAGTTCATACAGACAAGTCTCTGTAGGCACTGGGCTTAAACGTTGCAGACTGATAACAATGACTATACTACATTTTCTGTTTAACTATATACGGCATAACATATATACAATTCACATTATGAGCTTTATAGTTGGTAATCTGCATACCTGGCCGGTAATTGACCCTGGGTACTACGCTGTGATCTACGTAATAGCGGTGTCTCTTCATGTGGTGTACTACTGTCTACTGCGGATGTAGTATCTGCCCGCTCTGCTAAAGATAATTCCACGACTATGGAGTTGGCAAGTCCACCGTGAATGGGATTACTCTGACCAGGAATCTGTTCTTCCTGGCCTGGAACCTCCTGTAGTACGGGGTCAGCCTCTTCCTGTCTTGGGACTTCTGGTATTGGGTTTGGTGTTGGGTAAAAGGCCACCATGGGAACCACTACTGCACCATGGTATGTTAGTAGGGTTTTGGGAAAGTCTCCTATACAGGTGTGATACACTTCCTCTTCTTTTTCCTTTACTGGTTGAACCTTTATGGGTTGAATAACTTCTGGTTCTGGCTGGACAACGTCTGGCTCTTTCAATGCTTCCGGAGATAATTTAAGATTGTCTCTTGACACTAGTACAGATGTTAAGCCTCCGTTTTTGCTAATGAGACACATTTTAGGATTATCCACTCTTGTTGGTAAAACTGTGTAGGGTACGGCTTCCCACTGATTGTCCAGTTTATTGGTTCGACGATTTCTCTTGAGCACTTGGTCACCTGGTCTTAATGGGGTCGCTAGAGCATTCTGGTTGAAAGTTCGCTCTTGTCTTTCTCTAGTTTGCTGAAGGCTTCTTTCCACACTCTCTTGCACTTGGCGATACTGCTTTTGCCGTATGATATCCCAATTGGAGTCTTGGACTTCTGCGTCTGGTTTCAGAATTCCCATTTCTAGATCGATTGGTAATTGGCCGGGTTTTGCACGCATAAGGTAAGCTGGGGTGCAATTGGTGGAACTCACCGGGACATGATTATACAGATCCACCAAGTCAGGCAATTTCTCTGGCCATTGATTCCTTTCTGCCTCAGGTAAAGTCTTTAGTAGTTCTATTACAATATGGTTCATCTTCTCGCATAAGCCGTTTGTTTGTGGATGATAGGCCGTCGTCCGGATCTTTTTGCAACCATACATATTACAGAATTCTCTGAAGATCTCTGATTCAAAGGCTGTACCTTGGTCGGTGAGAACCTGTTCCGGATATCCATGGGGTCTACAAAAGTACGTTTGGAACGCTTTGGCTGCTGTTTTTGCTGTCAGATCTTTTACGGGTACTACTACCAAGAAGCGTGAATAATGGTCCACGATGGTCAAGGCATAGACATAGCCAGACCGGCTTGGTGTCAACTTCACGTGGTCCATGGCTACAAGTTCAAGTGGTTGTTTGGTGATTATGGGCTGCAGTGGTGCTCTTTGGTTCTTTTGATCGTTTCTTCTGAGGTTGCACGGGCCACAATTTCTGCACCACTGTTCGATTGATTTTCTCATCCCGACCCAATAAAATCTCTCTCTTAGAAGTACTTCTAACTTTTTCCAACCGAAGTGACCAGCACCATTATGGTAAGCTTCGAGGACCATCTTGACATCTTGTTTAGGCACGATAATCTGCCAAACCAATTCATGTGTTTTCGGATTGGTGTACCTTCTACAGAGCTTCCCTTGATACAGGAACATTTTGCCTCTCTCTTTCCAGAGTTGATGCGTCTCTTCTGGGGCATCCTCATCGGGATATGCACTTTGCTCAGTTAACCGTTCCTTCACCAACTTCACAGCCGGATTGCTGTCTTGGGTGTCAGCCCATCTATGGTGTGCTAACGGATTTAAATTCACCTCTTGTTGTTTCTGATAGGTACTTGACTGATGATGTTTTGCCTTGGGATGATGGAAGGCTGGTAGTTCAATTTCTTCAAGCTCCCCCATTTCTTCTTCTACATCTCTCAAGTGTGGCATCCGGGATAGGGCATCGGCATTTCCATTCTTGCGACCTGCTCGATACTTGATCTTGAAGTTGTAATTAGATAACCGGGCTATCCATCGCTGTTCTAACGCACCTAATTTGGCTGTGTCCAGGTGGGTCAACGGATTGTTGTCAGTATAGACAATAAATTCTGCAGCGGCCAGATAGTGTTTGAAACGTTCAGTCACAGCCCAAACTACTGCCAGTAGTTCCAATTTGAAGGAGCTGTAATTTTCTGAATTTCTTTCAGTAGGCCGGAGCTTTCTACTTGCAAAGGCGATGACTTTCTCCCGACCTTCTTGCTTTTGTGACAGCACCGCTCCTAGTCCCACATTACTGGCATCGGTGTAGAGGATGAAAGGTTGATGGTAATCTGGGTATGCCAGAACCTCTTCTCCGGTTAGTGCCTTCTTTAGTTGTTCAAAGGAGTCTTCCCTTTCGTCGTTCCACTGAAAAGGAGGGTTTCGGTTTGAAGGTTTCTTCGTCTGCCCTACCAAGGTGTCTTGCAAGGGTGCTGCCAACTTGGTAAATCCTTTTATAAATCTGCGATAGTAACCCACCAATCCCAGGAATTGTCTCACTTCTTTTGCGCTGGTAGGTCTTGGCCAATCCCTTATGGCGCTTATTTTCTCGGGATCTGGTGCTACTCCCTCCGAACTCACGATGTGTCCCAGGTACTGTACCTTTGGCTTGAGAAGGTGACATTTGGATGGCTTGACTTTCATGCCATACCTGGATAAGGCTTCGAACACTTCTGCCAGGTCTATTAAGTGTTGTTCGTAAGTCTTTGAGTAGACGATCACATCATCTAGGTACAGGAGGACGGTCTCGAAGTTCTTGTGTCCGAGGCAGCATTCCATCAGCCGCTGGAAGGTACCGGATGCATTGCAGAGTCCGAACGGCATGCGATTAAATTCACATAGACCCATTGGTGTGGTGAATGCCGTCTTTTCCTTATCTCGCTCAGCCACAGGGACTTGCCAATACCCGCTTGTTAAGTCTAAGGTGGAAAAATAATTAGCAGATTTCAAAGCAGTTAAGGACTCTTCTATCCTAGGCAAGGGGTAGGCGTCTTTATGGGTGATGTTATTAATCTTCCGGTAGTCTATGCACATTCTCATGGTTCCGTCCTTTTTTTTGACAATCACTAGAGGGGCCGCCCAGGGGCTACAGCTGTCTCT
This sequence comes from Ranitomeya imitator, assembly GCF_032444005.1. Classification (NCBI taxonomy): domain Eukaryota; kingdom Metazoa; phylum Chordata; class Amphibia; order Anura; family Dendrobatidae; genus Ranitomeya; species Ranitomeya imitator. The sequence goes on from NC_091288.1 coordinate 30,666,946, forward strand.
TATTACCCCGGCCTGTTTCATCTCCCTCAGCATATCTTTTGCACATTGATAGTGAGCGGGCGGTATGGGTCTATATCTTTCTTTTATTGGGGGATGGTCACTGGTGGGGATTGTGTGTTCTACCCCTTCTATCCGTCCGAAGTCCAATGGGTGTTTACTGAAGACTTGTTCATATTCCGTCACTAGCCTATACACCCCTTGTTTTTGATGGGTAGGTGTTGAATTTATGCCCACGTGTAGCTGTTGGCACCAATCCTCCATTTCTCCATCTGAGCCATTGCCTTCCACCTGACAGGTTGGTTCTAAGGGCTCAATGGTTGTGATGGCATTGTTGTCAACAGTATATAGCTTTGCCATTGTAGCATACCTTGGCAAAGTGACCTCTTCCTCTCCACAGTTCAAAAGTCGTACCGGCACTCGTCCCCGGTGTACCTCGACTATCCCTCGTGCTGTGAGTATAGTGGGCCTGCTGTCGGTGTACACTGGTTCTATTAAGGCTTGATAATCTCGTCCCTTAGTACCAATGGCTGCTCTACACCATACCAGCATTTCTGTTTTTGGTGGGATTACAATAGATGTTGGATCACTTACCCTCACACTGCCGATTTCTCCACCTGCAACTTCTACCTGTTGCCTTAACATCAATACTTTTATTTCCCTCCGGAGAACTCTCTGCTGGCAGGATTGGGCAGTTTCAGCAATTTGCTGTAAGACAGAAATGACTTCGGAAAAGCAGTTCTCTAACACATTCATTCCTATCAATACAGTTGGTTCACAGTTCCGCCGGTCAACATCAACAACAATTATACCCTGTTTCTTCAATTCTACTTTACCAATCTTTATGGTCATCTCCCTGAATCCTAGATTCGGTACCAACTTACCATTACTGGCCCATATATCTAGTTCAACATCAGAGGGCCCTTTATCAATATCTGCATCAGCCCAGTACCTCTTATAAAGGATATACGGTATAGATGAAATCTGGGAACCTGTGTCCAGCAAAGCGTTGAGGGGCATTCCGTCCAGCACGATAGGGATAATGGGTCGTCCTCCGATGTACCTGTCGTGCCAGGGTGTTGGGCCTTGAAAGTTCATTCCTGCGAAGCGGCCCGCATTCCCAGGGGATTCCCGTTTAAATCACAATCTCGTGCAAAGTGGCCTGGCTGCTGGCAACGGCGGCAAATGGGCTGTCCATCCGGTTGGTAGCGGTCGCGGGGTCGTCCTCTCCATGTCGGGTATCTCCGGGGTCTCATCCATGGAACACCTTCTCTACGGTTTGACAACTCCATCTTGGGTCCTCTCATCTCCTGCATGGTTTTAGCCATTGAAGCAACATCATCAGTTAAAGAGTCAAGCTTTTGTTGAAGAGCCTCATTAGTACTGGGCCCCAGGGGCTTAGCAATGGCCCCGGACATAGCTGATGTCACTGGTACTCCATGTTGTTGAGGAGCCTCTGCCATGAGTTGCGCAGGATCCTGATCCCGAGGTGCCTCTGCCAGCTGGAGACGTATAACGCTCTCCTTTAATTGGGCAAATGTCAATTCAGGGTTCTTAAAAACAAGCATGCTCACATGCCCCCGGTGAGAAGGAGTGTAGAGTCCCTCAATAAATTGATCTCTTAGCAGTTTATCCGCTCCGGTGTTAAAAATGGGTTCAGCCAGTGTAAGTGATTTAAGGGCTTCCTGCAGGTTTAAGGCAAAGTCTCTCACGCCCTCATTAACTTTTTGTTTGCAATTAAAGAATCGTACTTTAGCTTTGCTGCTGGCAGTGGTTTCAAATGTAGCTTTTAATCCAGCAAATATGCGTTCAACAGTGACTTTTAGATCAGCTGCCCATGCTGTGACTTCTTGCTTAGCATGGCCACTTAACTGCATCATCAGGAGACTAACACGCTGAACTTCACCCACAGGGAACATGTCAAAATGGGCCAGCATCTTTTCTCTGAAATCGTCAAGGGTATTAGGCTCACCTTCATACATTGGAAGCCATGGGCCACCCGGGGTATATGGCATCAGCACCGGCATGATGGGCGCCACTCCTTGCACCGCTGCGCTACCGGACTCTCTATCGACACTCTGTCTTTCAGCTGCATTAGCGTCGCCGGGTGCTGCGGTGTCTCCGTGCTGCGACATACTGTGCCCCCTTAGTTAATCCGGACCCTTCCGGTCCTCCGCTTCCGTCGGGATAGTGTAGATTCGTTCCGCTGTGCAGCAGGATCGATTTTCCCCTTGCTCTGATGTCAGAGCGCTCAGCTTGGTGCCGCCCACAATGACACGCCCCCTGCTGCTCCTGCCGGCCGCGCTCTGTAATGGCGGATTCTGAAGTTTTTCAGTTAGACTGGGGCTCAGGTGATGGCGTAGCTCAATTAACAGTCTCGTGCCTAACGGTTATGAAGTGATTACCTCAGGGGATGGCGGCCATCTTTACTCCATTATAACCAATGGGGAAAAGTCACTTTCAATAGTTTTCAATGGAGAATGGATTTTTCTTTAATAAAGTCAATTTTCAAGATTTTTCATCCAAGTTTTCACAGTTTTGGGCTCCAATCACGGCACACAATACCCGGTATACGGGCTGGCTAAATCCTGTTCGTGACGCCAATTGTGACGCCCAAGAGACCGGGGTACCCAGCACCGGACCAATGGGGTCTGTCTCTTGAGGGGGGTGTCACGGGTGGCTTGACCCGGTGCTGTGGCCTCAGGCAATGCACAGTGTAAAGGGTATCGTGAGGGAACAGGCACTTACTTGATCAGCAGCAGGTTCTCCCAGTGGTGATGATCCCAATCCTGGATAGATGGCTATTGTCCAAATGAAAGACTGAGGCACTGAAACGTTCAACCAGTTTACTTTAACAAAAAAGGATTTACAACCAGTCCTGTCACCGGAGTCTGTATGGGAACTCTGAGTTACTTTGACCCTGCCGGGGTCTTCGCCTCTTATTGTACGCAATATCTGTGTGGCCCTGCTGCTGTATGTGAACTGGCTGCCGGCCCAATCTGTCCCCTCCGGGTCCTGGTTCGACGGGCAACCCGAGTCCTTTTATCGGCTTACCCCCTCCAGGAGTACCGCTGAACTCTGTGTCTGTTGCTGCGTCCGACCCTAGTGAAGCTGATATCACCTCACGTTTTTCCGGTTGCTGTATTATATGTAATGAATACAGCCACGGATCCGGTATCCGTCTTTGCGCCTGTTCTGGGTAGTGATTAATGCTACCCGGTTCTCACAATGTCCTTTTTCTCTATCCCTCTTCTCCTCAGGCCGGTGATTTAGGCCTGGTAACAGTCACAGGGCTGTTAGAGATTCAACTGTATGACCTCTCACTTTCAGCTCTTTAGCCCAACTGCCAGTTCTTCTCTCAGACCAGAACGGATCAAGGGGAGTCTCTGGAGCTCCCCCTTCTGGCCGGAGGTGGTAGTGCAGTCTTGCTATTTTAGTATTTGCATTTACTGTCAGTAACTATTTTTGTGGCAAATACCCCTAGGGGTGCCACACAAACAATCAAGATTTCTGGCTCTCACAGACCTGTAACTTCTTCTTTAAGAGTCTCCTCTTTCCTCCACTCATTACCTGTAGTAATGGCACCTGTTTAAACTTGTTATCAGTATAAAAAGACACCTGTGCACACCCTCAAACAGTCTGACTCCAAACTCCACTATGGTGAAGACCAAAGAGCTGTCAAAGGACACCAGAAACAAAATTGTAGCCCTGCACCAGGCTGGGAAGACTGAATCTGCAAGAGCCAACCAGCTTGGAGTGAAGAAATCAACAGTGGGAGCAATAATTAGAAAATGGAAGACATACAAGACCACTGATAATCTCCCTCGATCTGGGGCTCCACGCAAAATCCCACCCCGTGGGGTCAGAATGATCACAAGAACGGTGAGCAAAAATCCCAGAACCACGCGGGGGGACCTAGTGAATGAACTGCAGAGAGCTGGGACCAATGTAACAAGGCCTACCATAAGTAACACACTACGCCACCATGGACTCAGATCCTGCAGTGCCAGACGTGTCCCACTGCTTAAGCCAGTACATGTCCGGGCCCGTCTGAAGTTTGCTAGAGAGCATTTGGATGATCCAGAGGAGTTTTGGGAGAATGTCCTATGGTCTGATGAAACCAAACTGGAACTGTTTGGTAGAAACACAACTTGTCGTGTTTGGAGGAAAAAGAATACTGAGTTGCATCCATCAAACACCATACCTACTGTAAAGCATGGTGGTGGAAACATCATGCTTTGGGGCTGTTTCTCTGCAAAGGGGCCAGGACGACTGATCCGGGTACATGAAAGAATGAATGGGGCCATGTATCGTGAGATTTTGAGTGCAAACCTCCTTCCATCAGCAAGGGCATTGAAGATGAAACGTGGCTGGGTCTTTCAACATGACAATGATCCAAAGCACACCGCCAGGGCAACGAAGGAGTGGCTTCGTAAGAAGCATTTCAAGGTCCTGGAGTGGCCTAGCCAGTCTCCAGATCTCAACCCTATAGAAAACCTTTGGAGGGAGTTGAAAGTCCGTGTTGCCAAGCGAAAAGCCAAAAACATCACTGCTCTAGAGGAGATCTGCATGGAGGAATGGGCCAACATACCAACAACAGTGTGTGGCAACCTTGTGAAGACTTACAGAAAACGTTTGACCTCTGTCATTGCCAACAAAGGATATATTACAAAGTATTGAGATGAAATTTTGTTTCTGACCAAATACTTATTTTCCACCATAATATGCAAATAAAATGTTAAAAAAACAGACAATGTGATTTTCTGGATTTTTTTTTCTCAGTTTGTCTCCCATAGTTGAGGTCTACCTATGATGTAAATTACAGACGCCTCTCATCTTTTTAAGTGGTGGAACTTGCACTATTGCTGACTGACTAAATACTTTTTTGCCCCACTGTATATTACCAAAATCAAATAGCAATACAATATGACTATACATACAGTGAAGAGCAAAAGGGTAACAAATGTTTTGAACTTTTGACTTTCAGGCTCCATATCTCACCATCCACTACTGCTTTATGAGACTACCATCATTTTATAGACAATCATCTTGGCTATCTCATACATAAATTTGACTTGTAACTATTTAGCATATGACTAATTATGCAGATTCTTGTCATGTCACTGTATTGTTACTGTTTTGCTCTTGGTGGTAGAAAAATATTTTTCTTCCTGAATGCTACAATATACAACCTGTTCTCACATTCCCTAATAGCTCATTGTATTAATAGGTTGATTCCCAAGCAATAGGTCACTGGTTCGAAACGAGGAGAAGCCATGAAGAAGATGTCCAAAGAAAAGAGAAACAGCTCATCGATAGCAGTCAAGCTGCATCATGTGAGCGCAATGACCGTTCAAAGAATAAGAAATGAAGTCCGTCCATCTATTCAGAAGCCAAGAGATGGACATCCAGGCAAAATATCAAAGACAAGTTAGCTCATCCCAAGATCTATCAGTTCTGGCCCAACAAAAACGGCAGTGGAGATGGTTTGTATGCTTCATAATAGAGAGATCATAGACGTCAATGTAAGCGCTGTGCCATGCACGTTACACAAGTCTGGAATGGTGGTCCGAAAAAAAGTGAAGAAGCCTCAACTTCAATATCGTCATAAGAAGTGCCAGCTCGAGTTTGCAAAGTGGACATTTAAAGATTTGAAACAGGTGATTTGGAGCAATACCACGAAAGTGGTATTTCAGTTGACACATGTTCAAATCTGATCGAGAGCATGTCCAGAAGGATTCAGGCAGTGTTGAAAGCCAAAGGTGGATTTATAAAATAAAAAATAAAATTTAGATCTTTAGGAGCAAAACAGTAACAATGCAGTGACATAACAAGAATCTGCATACAGTGCTGGTCACCCATTATTGGCACACCATCATTTTTTTCAAAGACTGTACAATATCTTCAGAAATAAATGTACCAATGTTATATCCTCATTTTTTTTTAATTAGTGGTCCAAAGTAATACAACAAAACATTGCAACATGTACGTTGAAAAACAATTTCAAAGAAGAAACAGAATACACAGCATGTGCAGCCATAAAGGCACCCCTAATTAATACTTGGTTACACACCCTTTGGCATGGACAACAGCCTCCAAACATATCTTGTAGCCATCTATAAGCTTCTTGCACTTCTCAGCTGGTATTTTCTCCCACTCTTCCTTTGCAGTTTGTTCAGGCTCTTGAGTGTTTCCAGGGTTCTTTTTCCCAATGGCAGATTTCAGCTCACCCCAAAGATTTTCAATGGGATTGAAGTCAGGACTCATCGCTAGCCATTTTAAAACAGTCCATTTTTTCTTTTCCAACCATTCCTGTGTACTTTTGGATGTGAGCTTTGGGTCATTGTCTTGCTGGAGGACCCATGATCTTCAACTCAACCAATTTTTCCTACACCGGGTAGGAAAATAGGAAAAGCTCTATTTTTGTTTGATCTGTCCACAGAACATTTTCCTAGAAGGAGTGTGGTTTGTTAAGATACTCTTTGGCAAAGATCAGTCGTTCCTTTTACTGTCTTTTCTTCAGCAATGGTTTCTCAACTTCACACTAGACCTCAAACAGCTTGGATTGTCTGTCATTCCACTCTTCCCTCCAGACTCTGGGACCTTGAGTTCCAAGGTCTAGTGTGAAGTATCTACAATCAATGATGGTTTGTGGAGCCATGTCATCTGCAGGTGTAGGTCCACAAGACCAAAGTCAGCGCAGCCGTCCACCAGGAAATTTTAGAGCACTTCATGATTTCCTCTGCCGACAAGCTTTTTGGATACGGAAATTTAATTCTCCAGCAGGACTTGGCCCCTGTCCACACTGACAAAAGCACCAATACCTGGTTTAAAAACAACAATATCACTGTGCTTGATTGGCCAGCAAACTCTCCTGACCTTAACCCAATAGAGAATATATGGGGTATTGTCAAGAGGAAGATGAGAGACACCAGACCCAACAATGCAGTCGAGCTGAAGGCTGCTATCAAAGCAACCTGGGCTTCCATAGCACCTCAGCAGTGCCACAGACTGATCGCCTCCATGCCACGCCGCATTGATGCAGTAATTGATGAAAAAGGAGCCCCAACCAAGTATTATTGAGTGCAGTAAGCCAACATTTCAGATGTTAAAATCTTGTTTTCAAGCTGGTGTTCTAAAGTATTCTAATTTACTGCGATAATGACTTTGGGGCTTTCACTGGCTGTAAGCCATAATCATCAACATTAACAGAAAAAAACATTTGAAATACATCAATGTATTTGTAATGACATATGAGTTTCACATTTTGTATTGAAGAGCTGAAATAAATTAACTTTTTGATGATATTCTAATTTTGTGAGATGCACCTGTACGTACAGTACCAGTCAAATGTTTGGACATACCTGGCCATGCAATGTCTTTTCTTGTTCTTATTGTAGATTCAGAGTAAAGACAGAAAAACTACAACAGTTATGGAACAGGTATGGAAACATGGAGTAAATAAAAACATGTGAAACAAGCCACAATTGGTGTGTAAGGAGATGGACATAATGCCCATGTTCCCCCTTGAAGAACACGCATATTGTATAATGGAAATGGTGATATGCATTAATTGTGTTGGTATTGTGTTCTCCCTGATAGGGAGATTTACAGTTAATCTTTGGGCTAGCCCAGAGTGGGAGGGAATAAGATGCAGGGACAAGGACAGTTTCCTGTCAGGACATTAGCTAGGGCCCAGTGTGCGTGAGAAACTGACCTAAGGTCTGAATACAGGCAGTGGCTTATGACGTGGGTGTCCTGAAGTGAGAGGAGACCGAGAAAGTGGTTAGCATGAACCGGAGTCAAGATGAAGGGGAACCAACAGAAGGACAGAGTGGTCAATCAGAGACAGATCCTGGGAAAGGATGCCTAGCGGTATGGCCATGGGTTTATAACTCAGTAAGGTAACAGGCCAAGATGAGACAATGTGAAACGAAGAGAATGCCGTAGGTGGGAGGTCAAAGGCATCAATAGCAAAGAAGGTAAATACCGGCCATATTGGAAAAATATATCCCTTGAGGAGAAGATACAGAACCGCGGGTCAAGGATAGGACTCCCACTAACTGAATTTTAGTACTGAGCTTGGTTGTGGTGAAGCGGTGAAGGCAGAGATCCAGTGCATTAGGAGAAAGGAACTGAGACAGTGTGAAAATGCTCGATATTGTGAAAGAATTGTTTATCAAGGTGTGCACCGCTATCTACTGTACAAAATCCCCAAAAAGTTATCATTCAGTTAAAAGTGTATTTTTGACTGGTGGTATTCATCATTGAACTGGTCAATATCTGGTCCTGGCCAACAGACGTCATCAGTGATATGGGGCCTGCAAGGGTGTTGCACCCCTATCGCACAAGTCCACACACCCAGCCAGAATCCCCACCTTCATTTAACATGTCGGCCCACCACTACCGCCCGGCGCCACATAACAACGAGGAGGCAGTGGTACTTAACCAACACTATAACTGACACAGAAAGAAAATCTATCTATAAGTATATACAAGTAAGTACTATATTGGGGGTAACAGTAGCAGGGTCAATAGAGTATATAATGACAGTAATACAACTAAATACAATATTACAAAATTACAATATTTATGCAACATAATATTACATACACTGTCCTTGTTATCTAGCAGTTAAAAGACTGTTTGCCTTTATGCCTCAACTTATGGGCATCACTCAATACTAGGACATCCATGTCGTAGTCTCAGCAATCACCTGTGCTCGTTACCCTGGCCCTGGGGGGCGTCACCGATATTTCCTGTTAGGCTACAAGTCCTCTATGCGCGAGTCACTGGGCATACAATGTGTTTGTCGCACTGGCCATTTCTGTTCCCCAGCCCACACCCTGTACCATACTTCTATGCTGTTATTTGTGTGGGTGATCTCCACGCTGCTGTGATAGAACGAATCCAGATATAGTTGTAATACACTTTGGTGGTTTTATTCAACGCGTTTCAAAGCCTATGGCTTCTTCTTCAGGAAATTACCACAGAGACATGTCTACTATACTTCTACGCTGGAAATAGTGGCCTACAGGAACGGTCCTCTACTGCAGCTGGATCATCTACCAAGTCTGGGTTAGGATCTGGTCACGTTCTTCTACTGGTGCGGGGTGCAAATCTTCTGCAGACGCCGCTTATGGAACTACTGGCGCTGCTTACAGATATTCTACTGGTGCTGCTTACAGATCTTCTACTGGTGTGGGGTATGAATCTTCTTCACAGCTCAAGCCTTCTCCGGCATCTGATTGCTTTAAAACCCTTCTATGACATTTGTGGCTGTAAGCACACCTAGCAGCCACACGACCTGTCATGGTACAGGTTCAGGCTCCAACTGCCTCTTCTCGGTCTGGCTAGGGGTTTTATAATTAGTAACTATGACGCAGGTGTCACCAGACATGATCTTCAAACTATTGCTGTGGGAATATAGATAATTCTTTCTTTACTTTGGCCAGCAGGTGACAGTGTTCATTTGCAGTTACTCAGCTAGGTATCAACTATACTCCTCACTTGTCCACCTCCTTACAGATCTTTCAAAATAACCTGCTTTTAAATTAAAGCTCAGAAGGGCATATTTCACTGTCCATATACTGGCAGCGCATATGAGCATTCATAGGTGTAAACATCGCCCAAAAAATGAGCAAAATGATTGAGTCATTATTGATGCAAGTAGGTTGAAGTCCTTTACAACTTCCAGTTCATCACCGTCCATCTCAATGAGTCCAGTCGTATCTGGCAGTAGTCAATATATTTATCTACTTTGTATTCAGTGGGAGTCCCATGTTCGAGCTTTCCATCTTGACACTCCGTAATAAGTCCTTCATTCCATCTACGCTTGTTGCTACCGTCTGACGCATTACTCTACTTTGAACCATGCTGTGTCAAAGTGTGGACTGTTTTCTTCTGAGTAGATAAAAAGGCTCCTAATGAGGCTGAACAGATGGTTCAGCACACCCATCTCCTTCATTTCATTCCAAAGTTTCTGGTGATCAACACAGTCAAAGGCTTTGCTGTAGTCGATGAAGCAAAATACATCTCCTTGTTGTATTATTTGGCCTTTTCTATTATCAATCTAATGCTAACAATTACAGCTCCTGTTCCTCTGCCTTTTCTGAATCCTGCTTGTTCCTCTGGCAGCTCTTTGTCAATGTAAGCCGTCTTTGTAGCATCTTCAGATGTATTTTGCTTGCATTAGGTATGAGCTTAATTGTCTAATAATTTTCACAGATAGCATCTCCCCTCTACAAAATAGGAATAAAAACACCAATCCTGTCCAGTTTTGGTATGACTTCCTGGTCTTGCTCTTCAGATGTTTGTTTTCGATCTCTGTACATATCTTTCGCTAATAAAGTTCTTTGCTCGAATGGCTGTCTTTAGTCTTTTACTGATGTTGTCTGCATCCAGCTTGTTATGTTTTGCCATTCGTTTATTTCTTCAATGATCTTTAGGGTTTTTCATGTTAAACCATGGCTGCGGGGGTGGGGGGGTCTCTTCCGCCTCTTGTTTTTTTGTCTTTCTGGCTTCTTCAGTAGTAGAAGTGTTCATAATTCCTCAGACTTTCTTTCCTCTGTGTCCAGTGATATAAATTGGTTTACAAAACTTCAGGTATGTTGGTCAAATAGAAGTTGAAAATGACCCATTGTCTTGTCGGTTTGTGCAGCCTGACACTAAAGGTACCGTTACACTAAACGACTTACCAACGATCACGACCAGCGATACGACCTGGCCGTAATCATTGGTAAGTCGCTGTGTGGTCACTGGGGAGCTGTCACACAGACAGCTCTCTCCAGCGACCAACGATCAGGGGAACGACTTCGGCATCGTTGAAACTGTCTTCAACAATGCCGAAGTCCCCGGGTAACCAGGGTAAACATCGGGTTACTAAATGCAGGGCCGCGCTTAGTAACCCGATATTTACCCTGGTTACCATTGTAAAAGTAAAAAAAAAAAACACACTACATACTTACTTTCCGATGTCTGTCACGTCCCCCGCCGTCAGCTTTCCGCACTGACTGTCAGTGCTGGCCGTAAAGCAGAGCGGCGGCGCTGATAGTCAGTGCAGGGAAGCTGATGGCGGGGGACGTGACAGACATCGGAATGTGAGTATGTACTGTTTTTTTTTTTTAACTTTTACAATGGTAACTAGGGTAAATATCGGGTTACTAAGGGTTACTAAGCGCGGCCCTGCACTTAGTAACCCGATGTTTACCCTGGTTACAAGTGAACACATCGCTGGATCGGCGTCACACACGCCGATCCAGCGATGACAGCGGGTGATCAGCGACCAAAAAAAGGTCCTGATCATTCCCCACGACCAACGATCTCCCAGCAGTGGCCTGATCGTTGGTCGCTGTCACACATAACGAGATCGTTAGCGAGATCATTGCTACGTCACAAAAAAGCGTGACGTTGCAACGATATTGTTATGTGTGAAGGTACCTTAATCTTTGCTGTCAAATTTTCATGATCAGTTACACAGACAGCTCCTGGCCTTGTTTTTGTGGTAATGATCGACAACCTCCATCTATGGCAAACACAAGTGCTTCTCGCTAAATTAGAATTTCATCAAAAAGTTAATTTATTTCAGTTCTTCTATGCAAAAAGTGAAATTCATATTATATTGAGTAATCACAAACAGAGTGATCTATTTCACGTGTTTATTTCTGTTAATGTTGATGATTGTGACTTACAGCCAATGAAAACTGAAAAATCATTATCTCAGTAAATTAGAATACTTTATAACACCAGCTTGAAAAATGATTTCAAATCCGAAATGTTGTCCTACTGAAATGTATGTTCAGTAAATGCACTCAATACTTGGTTGGGGATCATTTTGCATCAATTACTGCATCAATGTAACGGGTCATGAAGGTGATCAGCCTGTGGCACTGCTGAGGGGTTATGGAAGCCCAGGTTGCCTTTATAGCAGCCTTCAGCTCGTCTCCCTTGTTGGGTCTGGTGTCTCATCTTCGTCTTAACAATACTCCATAGATTCTCTATGGGGTTAAGGTCAGGCGAGTTTGCTGCCAATCAAGCACAGTGATACTGTTGTTTGTAAACCAGGTATTGGTGCTTTTGACTGTGTGGACAGGGGCCAAGTCCTGCTGGAGAATGAAATTTCCATCTCCAAAAAGCTTGCCGGCAGAGGGAAGTATGAATTGCTGTAAAATTTCCTGGTAGACGGCTGTGCTGACTTTGGTCTTGATAAAACACAGTGGACCTACACCAGCAAATGACATGGCTCCAAAATATCACTGATTGTGGAAACTTCACACTAGACCTCCAGCAGCTTGGATTGTGACCTCTCTGCTATGGACCTGGTGGTTAGGAGCACCCGGCACGACCTGATAGTTAAACTCACACAGGACAAGCTCTGGGATGTGGGAGCTCTGCTGACCACAGGCCCTAATCCTATCACAACAACTAGAAATAGCCGTGGAGTGTTCCTAACTCTCCCTAGACGCCTCTTCACAGCCTAAGAGCTAGCTAGCCCTAGAGATAGAAAATAAAGCCTACCTTGCCTCAGAGAAATTCCCCAAAGGAAAAAAGGCAGCCCCCCACATATAATGACTGAATAAAGATGAAAGTCACAAACACAGAAATGAAACAGGATTCAGCAAAGGGAGGCCAGACTTACTAAACAGACAGAGGATAGGAAAGGTATCTTTGTGGTCAGCACAAAAAACTACAAAAGACCACGCAGAGTGTGCAAAAAGACCTCCGCACCGACTAACGGTGTGGAGCTGCCACTCTGCATCCCAGAGCTTCCAGCTAGCAAGACAAAATCATGATAACCAGCTGGACAAGGAAACAATGAACAAATAATAACTATCAGGAACTTAGCTTCTGCTGGAGAAGACAGGTCACCAGAAAGATCCAAGAGCGAACTGAACCAATACAGGAACATTGACAGCTGGCATGGAGTAACGATCTGAGTGGAGTTAAATAGAGCAGCCAACCAAAGGATAAACCACGTCACCTGTGTAAGGAACCTCAGAAGCAGCAGCTTCACTCACAGCCACCAGAGGGAGTCCATGGACAGAACTCGCCGAAGTACCATTCACGATCACAGGAGGGAGTTCGACAACAGAATTCACAACACCTCTCCACTCTTCCTCCAGACTCTGGGACCTTGATTTTCAAATGAAATGCAAAATTTACTTTTATCTGAAAAGAGCACCTTGGACCACTGAGCAACAGTCCAGTTGTTTTTTTCCTTGGCCCAAGTAAGACGCTTCTGGCGTTGTCTATTGGTCATGAGTGGCTTGACACAAGGAATGTGACACTTGTAGTCCATGTCCTGGATACGTCTGTGTGTGGTGGCTCTTTAAGCAATGACTCCAGCAGCAGTCCACTCCTTGCGAGTCCCTCCCAAATTTTTGAATGGCCTTTTCTTAACAATCCTTTCAAAGCTGCAGTTATCCCGGTTGCTTGTGCACCTTTTTCTACCACACTTTTTCCTTCCACTCAACTCTCCATTAATATGCTTGGATCCAGCACTCTGAACAGTCAGTTTCTTTAGCAATGACCTTTTGCGGCTTACCCTCCTTATGGATTGTGTCAATGACTGCCTTCTGGACATCTGTCAAGTCAGCAGTCTTCCCCATGATTGTGGAGCTACTGAAACAGATTAGGGGACCTTTTTAAACAAACACTTAGGAAGCCTTTGTAGGTGTTTTTTTGTTAATGATTCTAATTTACTAAGATAATGACTTTTTAGTTTTCATTGGCTGTAAGCCATAATCATCAACATTAGCAGAAATAAACACTTGAAATAGATCACTCTGTTCGTATTGACTATATAATATAGGAGTTTCACTTTTTGTACTGAAGATCTGAAATAAATTAACTTTTTGATGATATTCTAATTTTGCGAGAAGCACTTGTATGCAGTCAATCTACTTTTCATAAGCTCCATTCGGTGATGTCCATGTGTGGGAGTCTCCGTTTTTGATTTTGGAAGACGGTCTTCATGATGGACAGTTGATTTGTCCTTAGCTTTATGATGATTCAGAGTTGGGGCCAGTCAAGAGCCCAAAGGAGAAGAAGGAAGGGGTATGCATCAAGGAGGAGAAGCAAGTGCTTCTGGAAAATGTAGATTTAACAGATAAGAATAGGACTGCCTATTCAGCTAAAAAGGCAAAAATGTACAACAAAGAAAGTTTGTTAGTCTGTGTATGAAAATCAGAGCAGGGTATTAGGGACGTTTATATATATATATATATATATATATATATATATATATATATATATATATATATATATGTTAATATTTTTTGTTTCTTTGTTTTTCAGTCTCTATTATGTACTTTATATCATGCGGTTATAGCTCTGACATCAGAAACTTGTTTTCTACTTTCAGCCTAATCAGACAAAATGAAAACTTTGAAAACCTTGTTAAAAAGTTCCATGAGCATTAAAAATAGTCTTTTGTCATAGGTTGGAGGCCGGAAGAGGAGTATGTTGGATGCGTATGAAATGGCGTATCTTTTTATCTTTGGTAGAAAAATATATTGATCTATCCTTGCTGCACCTTCCTACTCATATCCTTTGCTAATTTGGACCTGTATTTTACATGCTTTGTGCATTGCACTTTTAAGTCATTGGTTCTTTTAGAGGGAAAAAACAGGCTTCTTCGTTTGTTTTTTTGCAATTTACACATATTAGGAGAAGGTTGTTTCCCTGGTAACTATTCGCTTCATGGAAAAGCTTTTACTTCATTTGTTAAGATGAATTACCTGTGTTATTCCAAAACACCAAAAGTTCCCGGAACACACTTTTAGATCCATATTGCAGTTAAAAAGATATTTGTTTTGCAAAGCTTAGCAAAAGTAGATACATATTACAGGTACTTTATATGGACAAAAGAATTGGGACACACGCTAATCATTGAATTCAGGTTTTTTTCATTCTGTCCCTCTTCCACGTCATGCGGTCCCACCTTTATTAACATTTATGAAAAGTCTTTTTCCATAAGAGCTCACAGATACCAGCCCGGACCTGTAAGAAGAGCCACCATTGCATCAAGTCAGTTCGTGAAATTTGTTCCCTTCTAAATATTCCCCATCACCTGTGAGTGATATTATTGAGAAGCGGAAGGAACCGCAGAAACTCACCCAGGTAGTGGAGACCCCGTAACGTTACAGAGCGGGGGGCGAGTAAATCTTAATACGTCCCAAACTGCATGAACTATATCTGTAAATAGGTACTAATTAAATTTCAGTTACTGATTATGGGGCAATATCCTTGATCTATCAACCCAGTATTGCTCATATTATCTATTTTCCCGGCAGTATTTGGTATTCTCGGTGTCCTTATACCTTTTTTCTTTTTTCAGACTGTAAATTAGTAAACTTTAACTACCCGGATATTAACTGGGAAACAGAAACCTGTGAAACCCATAAAGGCAACAGGTTTCTGCTAATAACCAAGAAAAATTATCTTTCACAATTGGTGCAGAATCCAACCAGAGGAGCAGCACTTTTAGACCTAATACTATCTAATAGACCTGACAGAATAACAAATCTGCAGGTGGTTGGGCATTTAGGAAATAGCGACCACAATATTGTGCAGTTTCACCTGTCTTTCACTAGGGGGACTTGTCAGGGAGTCACAAAAACATTGAACTTTAGGAAGGCAAAGTTTGAACAGCTTAGAGATGCCCTTAATCTGGTAGACTGGGACAATATCCTCAGAAATGAGAATACAGATAATAAATGGGAAATGTTTAAGAACATCCTAAATAGGCAGTGTAAGCGGTTTATACCTTGTGGGAATAAAAGGACTAGAAATAGGAAAAACCCAATGTGGCTAAACAAATAAGTAAGACAGGCAATTAACAGTAAAAAGAAAGCATTTGCACTACTAAAGCAGGATGGCACCATTGAAGCTCTAAAAAACTATAGGGAGAAAAATACTTTATCTAAAAAACTAATTAAAGCTGCCAAAAAGGAAACAGAGAAGCACATTGCTAAGGAGAGTAAAACTAATCCCAAACTGTTCTTCAACTATATCAATAGTAAAAGAATAAAAACTGAAAATGTAGGCCCCTTAAAAAATAGTGAGGAAAGAATGGTTGTAGATGACGAGGAAAAAGCTAACATATTAAACACCTTCTTCTCCACGGTATTCACGGTGGAAAATGAAATGCTAGGTGAAATCCCAAGAAACAATGAAAACCCTATATTAAGGGTCACCAATCTAACCCAAGAAGAGGTGCGAAACCGGCTAAATAAGATTAAAATAGATAAATCTCCGGGTCCGGATGGCATACACCCACGAGTACTAAGAGAACTAAGTAATGTAATAGATAAACCATTATTTCTTATTTTTAGGGACTCTATAGCGACAGGGTCTGTTCCGCAGGACTGGCGCATAGCAAATGTGGTGCCAATATTCAAAAAGGGCTCTAAAAGTGAACCTGGAAATTATAGGCCAGTAAGTCTAACCTCTATTGTTGGTAAAATATTTGAAGGGTTTCTGAGGGATGTTATTCTGGATTATCTCAATGAGAATAACTGTTTAACTCCATATCAGCATGGGTTTATGAGAAATCGCTCCTGTCAAACCAACCTAATCAGTTTTTATGAAGAGGTAAGCTATAGACTGGACCACGGTGAGTCATTGGACGTGGTATATCTCGATTTTTCCAAAGCGTTTGATACCGTGCCGCACAAGAGGTTGGTACACAAAATGAGAATGCTTGGTCTGGGGGAAAATGTGTGTAAATGGGTTAGTAACTGGCTTAGTGATAGAAAGCAGAGGGTGGTTATAAATGGTATAGTCTCTAACTGGGTCGCTGTGACCAGTGGGGTACCGCAGGGGTCAGTATTGGGACCTGTTCTCTTCAACATATTCATTAATGATCTGGTAGAAGGTTTACACAGTAAAATATCGATATTTGCAGATGATACAAAACTATGTAAAGCAGTTAATACAAGAGAAGATAGTATTCTGCTACAGATGGATCTCGATAAGTTGGAAACTTGGGCTGAAAGGTGGCAGATGAGGTTTAACAATGATAAATGTAAGGTTATACACATGGGAAGAGGGAATCAATATTACCATTACACACTGAACGGGAAACCACTGGGTAAATCTGACAGGGAGAAGGACTTGGGGATCCTAGTTAATGATAAACTTACCTGGAGCAGCCAGTGCCAGGCAGCAGCTGCCAAGGCAAACAGGATCATGGGGTGCATTAAAAGAGGTCTGGATACACATGATGAGAGCATTATACTGCCTCTGTACAAATCCCTAGTTAGACCGCACATGGAGTACTGTGTCCAGTTTTGGGCACCGGTGCTCAGGAAGGATATAATGGAACTAGAGAGAGTACAAAGGAGGGCAACAAAATTAATAAAGGGGATGGGAGAACTACAATACCCAGATAGATTAGCGAAATTAGGATTATTTAGTCTAGAAAAAAGACGACTGAGGGGCGATCTAATAACCATGTATAAGTATATAAGGGGACAATACAAATATCTCGCTGAGGATCTGTTTATACCAAGGAAGGTGACGGGCACAAGGGGGCATTCTTTGCGTCTGGAGGAGAGAAGGTTTTTCCACCAACATAGAAGAGGATTCTTTACTGTTAGGGCAGTGAGAATCTGGAATTGCTTGCCTGAGGAGGTGGTGATGGCGAACTCAGTCGAGGGGTTCAAGAGAGGCCTGGATGTCTTCCTGGAGCAGAACAATATTGTATCATACAATTATTAGGTTCTGTAGAAGGACGTAGATCTGGGTATTTATTATGATGGAATATAGGCTGAACTGGATGGACAAATGTCTTTTTTCGGCCTTACTAACTATGTTACTATGTTACTATGTTACTATGTAAATGTTTTACTGTTGTTTTTGTCACGTTGTACCTGAATTGAACCTGCAACGATTCTCAAAACTGTTTGCTAGCTTGATGTTCTTTCCCTAAATTGGCATTTGTTATATTCCATTGTTAGAGTCACCCTGTAGATAATGTGCATCGGATACAACTGAGGATGAGAACTATGACATTACGAGTAATGCACATTCCAATTAAGACTTGTGACTTTATGTACTCGTTGAGTTGAAGATGATGAGATAGCCGGACGGTCATTATGCCATTTTATATAGGGAACCCAATTAAAATGGAATTGATTTTTATTGAAACATGAATACCCAAGGTGTTTAAAGGGAACCTGTCACATTGTATAGCAACATTAATCTGCAGATATAGGATTAATCTGCAGGTTTATAGCATTAGAAAGTAGCCCGGCTGCTGCTACTGATAATGCGGCACCCGGGAGCTGCTGGTTTTCAGTTATACAGATGCGCAGGCATGGCTATAATCTCGGCTCACAGACCTATGAATGGCGGGTGTAAGCACACCCCCGACATTGTGGCTGACAGCCGGCTCTACACTGATGCACTGTAGTGCCAACACACCTGTATGACTGAAAGCCAGCGGTTCCCAGGAGGAACAAAGTTAATATTCTCCTGCGAGCCGCACTTTTCAGTATGGCAGCAGCGCATACTTTTCAGTATGGATCAGTTAAAACACATGGAAAAATATTGGCAAACAGACATCTTCAGTTTTTCGCAGATATACTAAGAGTTGAATGGTCAAGTCTGATCTGCAAACCGACTGAAAAGTCATGAATGCAGTTAAAAATGTAATAACCATTTCTTTGTTTGCCTGAAATACAAAGGAAATGTGAAACTTAAGCAAGTTGAAGATGAAATTATCTCTAAGATGGCTAAACTGGTCACGATAACAGTCATTTTGACTAGGGGTGCCCAAACTATTACATGCCACTGTGTGTGTGGATATATATTTTCATCTTTCACATTTTGAAAATTACGAAAAGGAAAAAAATTGGGCAATGCAAAAGTTTGGTCACCCTGCATGGTTAGTATGTAGCTGTTCCCTCTTTTGAAAGGATCACAGCTTGTAAACACTATTTGTATCCAGTCAAGAGTCTCAATTTTTGTTTGAGGGATTTTCAGCCATTCTTCCTTGGAAAATTCTTCCAGTTCTGTGATATTCCCAAGTCGTTTTGCATGCACTGATTTTCAATGATGTGCAGATCAGTGGACTGTGAGGGTCATTGTAAAACCTTCAGCTTTCGCTTTTTGGAGGTCGTCTATTGTGGATTTTGACGTGTGTTTAGGATCATTATGCATTTGTAAAAGCCATCCTCTTTTCAACTTCAGCTTTTTTGTTCTTTTATTTTTTTATTTTTTTACAGATTGTGTCATGTTTGCATCAAGAATTTGTTGAAATGTTCCCTGTGCCATTGGCTGCAACACAACCCAAAGCATTATTGATCCACCTACATGCTAAATGGTTCTTTTCCTGAAATGTTGTGCCTTTTTTTCCTCCACACATACCTTTGATCATTGTGGCCAAAGAGTTCTATTTAAACCTCATCTGTGCACAAAACTTGCTTCCAAAATGCATCAGGCTTGTTTAGATGTTCTTTTGCATACTTCTGATGCTGAATTTTATGGTAAGGATTCAGGAGAGGTTTTCTTTTGATGACTTCTATGAAGGGCATATTAGTGCAAATGTCTCCGAACAGTAGAACAATGTACCACAACTCCAGTCTACTAAAACTTTCTGAAGGTCTTTTGCAGTCAAGCGGGGTATTCTGATTTGCTTCTTTAGCAATCCTATGAGCAGCGCTTAGCTAAATTTTGCTTGGTCTTCCAAACCTTATCTTGATCTCTGTTTCGGTTGACTGCGGTTTCTTAATTACATTTCAAACTGAGGAAAGAGTAACTTGAAAACGCTTTGCCATCTTCTCAGACTTCTTCTGGTTTGTGGGCCTCCTCCATTTTCAGAGTGCTAGGCAGCTGCTTAGAAGAACCTATGGCTACTGTTTTTTAGCATACTGTTAGAGGAGGCTGGGTTATTATAAAGCTCGGAAATTTGCATCACCTGGCCTTTCCTAACGATGACAGCGAACAAGCCATAACCCTAAACAGGATAATTAAGGCCTGAAATATTGGTCAAAAATATCTGAGCACACAGATCCTCAAGGGTGCCCAAACTTTTGCATCAGCCCATTTTTCTTTTTGTAATTTTTAAACTGTATAAAATGGCACTTTTTTTTGCCTAAAATACAAAAAGGAAATGTGTCATCTTTAACTTTAGGCCTTTTAGAGATAATTTCATCTTAAGTTGCTTAACTGTTCACAATCACAGTAATTTTGACCAGGGGTGCCCAAACTTTTACAGGCGACTGTATATGTGTGACTGGTTCCATTAAACTTTGAATCAGTGTGCAGATGCAGAAAAATGGATGTGTGACACCTGTAACATCATACCCTTGCCTGACTGCATTATTAAAGGGGTTTTCCACTTTTAGAAAAGTAGACCCCAAACGATTCCTGGAATGTAAAATTGCAAAGATAGATAGTCACCCTCCCTCTGGCTTGTGTGTTTGTGGCTGCAGCGGTGAAGTCACATCAACAGCATATATCACCGTTGTAGCCAATCAGATCTCTGCTGATGTAGATTGCACAAGCCGATGGGCTCAGTGATTGACTGCAGCAGTAATGAGTTGTCACTGCTGCAGACAAAAACACAGCGGGCCGTTATCTGGAGTACAGTTTGTGTTTAATATTTTACACTATATAACTCAAAAGTAAATGTGGAGAACCGAGCACATGCATTTATCCTGTCCAGATGCAGCATCAGGCGAGTTGGGGGCCCCACTGAGATCGCAGACATTATAGCATTTATGTTGGGATATATTAAAATTGTTAGAAAGGATACTAATATTCTATTATATAATTTTCTACAGGGAAGAATAACTTATCCACTTTATATTACTAGTAAAAAAAATTGCAATATAAAGAAAAAATATATTTGGGATCTAAGCAGTGTAAACAGCAGGAAATATTACATTTCTTTATAATTATCTTAAAAAATTAAAAACTAAATAAAAAAAATTGAAAAACAAACAATACTGTCAAATATTAAAAAAATACATTGTGAACAAAAGTTTGTAATTTTGTTGGCATTCCTACTAAACGCAAAGGAAGTTTAAAAAAAAAAAAAAAAAAAGGGATCCAAAAATCAATTAATTATTTTGCAATGAAAGGAGACAAGCCAGCAATATTTACAAGTGGTCTAAATAAAAGTCTGAGTTTCTCAATACACAAGGACATAACATTAGTTTATTTTGCAACAAGCTAGAACAGTATCTTTGTCTGCACTATTAATAATTTGCTGTCTGCCAAGACGCTGGGCACTGTTCAATTCTATCTTGACCTGACCTTTATGAGGCAGCCAATAAAAAGTATGGCAATGCAATGTAGCAGCTTTAAGGAAAACAGTGAAGAGTGAAAAGCAAAATCGCCGAGTAAATGGCGAGCTAAATTTATTATCCATACATAGTTAAATATTAGGTTCATGTCAAGATAGCATATAGTTTTTTTTTTTGCAGAATTGAGAAGACTGCTTTTTTGGCAGCCAAACATGGACAGCTCGTGATTCAATTTATATGACTATGGGTTTTGGGAGGTAAAGTCAGTTCGGTCCAGGTGATCCGCGGGCCATAATATAAAAAAAAAAAAAAATCTAACAACTATTTCAATAGCAGTCAGTATCAGGCAATAGTCACACTTGCATTTTGACATTTCAAATGACTGTTCCATTTTTAGGAACAGAAACAGAATTACGGTAATGTTAATAACGGATCAGCGGCCTAACAGATGCAAATAGAAGCAGAGGCGCTACACTATTATTACAGGCCCCCTTCTGAGTTTAATTTTTCTTGGTCTCCTCTGGTCTATTCTGTATTTTTCTGCATAAAACCGGACCAGACAAATGGAATGTCAAAATGTAACCGTGAATTTGTTGCAAATTCTTTGGCATTATTCCGATGGTCGTAACGCGGGTACATTTTAGTGTCCATATTTAAACCACGGGTAAAGTGGCCTGAACTTACGGCCTGATCATGAGCTTTGAAAATCTGATGGCTCTCAGACCACACTCTCAATGTCGGATCAGAATAATCTTGTACGTGGAAAATACGAATTCTGTAAACTGCAGTAAAAACATCTCACATGATCTGAAGACATGTTTCAATGTCTGAATGGTGACTACAACAATCTAAATTTTAAAGATGGATATATATTGACCTTAAATCTATGGGGCCTCTTGAGATGACCCCCGCAGGGACGCTTCTATTCTCTTCTGGACGGTTACCTGCTAAATCAGAAGGTTACAATGGTAGAATGGCTTCATTGCACTGTCTATTGCCGGCTATGTGCACTGCCAATGGTGGCGAAAAATACTATAATGAGGGCAGTCCGGCCATAGGACCCCCGAAGCTAGCCAAGACTGCCTTCAATACAATCTATCCCTGGGTGCAGGATGTAAGAAATTACTTTGTATTTGGCACATTGGACTAAGATGATCTAGAGCTGGGGTCTTGGTGAGGATTCTGTGTTTAAAGGGAATGTCCACTATCGGTAATACAGTTCCCAAAGTGTGTAAAGTACATCAAATAAACTCATCGACTTCCTGCAACTGCTGCGGTCCCAGCGTTATGACTAGAGTAGTGACTTCACGCCAACAGCGAGCATCACCGCTCAAGTCACTCACTAGAGCTCCAATCTCGAGAAAAGTTTGACGGCACGCAACGCTGAGCTTCGTGACTGCCTAGAGTGGTGACACATGCTGTTGACATGATGTCACATGATCTGTGCTGAAATAACGCCGATCTCCGTTTTTTTTTTTCTTTCCCGCATTTACAGTGGGGCGGTGCAGTCTCTCAGCCTATCAGCAGTGCGCGCACACACAGCAATGTGCATGTGACGCACACAAGCAAGGGCATGTTTCATTGGCTGTGTATGTCACATGTCCTCCTTGCCCTATAAGACCCAGCCATTTGCCCCGTCGACACCATTTCCTCACTGCTGCAGCTTAGTGTTAGACGGCACCGCTGCTGCTGTGGCCGCTATACAGACTAAGGGTGTTATTTTGGAGCAAATTGTCAGAGATAGGTTTTGGGAGTCGGGAAGAGTCGGGACTAGTTGTAATATCAGCCCTTTTCAGGGTAGGTTACAGCAGTTCATAGCACCGTTTGCCAGGCAGGTCTGTGCCAGTGCTGTGCAAGTGTTTGTCACAGCATTTGGTGTAATCTAGCTTAGCCAATCCTTTTGGGCTAGTAGCATTGTCTGATAGTCATCTGAATAGCCCGCCTGGGAAGCTAGCTACACCGCCTGTGTATCTAAATTTTCACAGTAAAATATCGATATTTGCAGATGATACAAAACTATGTAAAGCAGTTAATACAAGAGAAGATAGTATTCTGCTACAGATGGATCTGGATAAGTTGGAAACTTGGGCTGAAAGGTGGCAGATGAGGTTTAATAATGATAAATGTAAGGTTATACACATGGGAAGAGGGAATCAATATCACCATTACACACTGAACGGGAAACCACTGGGTAAATCTGACAGGGAGAAGGACTTGGGGATCCTAGTTAATGATAAACTTACCTGGAGCAGCCAGTGCCAGGCAGCAGCTGCCAAGGCAAACAGGATCATGGGGTGCATTAAAAGAGGTCTGGATACACATGATGAGAGCATTATACTGCCTCTGTACAAATCCCTAGTTAGACCGCACATGGAGTACTGTGTCCAGTTTTGGGCACCGGTGCTCAGGAAGGATATAATGGAACTAGAGAGAGTACAAAGGAGGGCAACAAAATTAATAAAGGGGATGGGAGAACTACAATACCCAGATAGATTAGCGAAATTAGGATTATTTAGTCTAGAAAAAAGACGACTGAGGGGCGATCTAATAACCATGTATAAGTATATAAGGGGACAATACAAATATCTCGCTGAGGATCTGTTTATACCAAGGAAGGTGACGGGCACAAGGGGGCATTCTTTGCGTCTGGAGGAGAGAAGGTTTTTCCACCAACATAGAAGAGGATTCTTTACTGTTAGGGCAGTGAGAATCTGGAATTGCTTGCCTGAGGAGGTGGTGATGGCGAACTCAGTCGAGGGGTTCAAGAGAGGCCTGGATGTCTTCCTGGAGCAGAACAATATTGTATCATACAATTATTAGGTTCTGTAGAAGGACGTAGATCTGGGTATTTATTATGATGGAATATAGGCTGAACTGGATGGACAAATGTCTTTTTTCGGCCTTACTAACTATGTTACTATGTTACTATGTTACTGCATCTAATCCAGTTATTAGTTTAGGGCCAAGGAGCAGTGTCTGTACATCAGCAGAGTAGCCCGCCTGTGAAACTAACTACACCGCCTGTGTATCTCTATTTTCACTGCATCTAATCCAGTTATTAGTTTAGGGCCTAGTACCACAGTTTGGCCACTCAGTTCTGCTCGGTTTTCATCCATCAGTTGTTGTGCCAACAACTACAGATACAGAGTTGCCAATTAGTTAAGCACTAAAATGAGTGGCAAAAGGCCTGCTGCTGGTGGAAAGGGGAATAGGCATATTGGAAAGGGAAAAAAAAAAAAAAAAGGTTGTGTCCGTGGGGTAGGTGGTAAAGCAAAAGTAACATCTGCAGAAGAAAGATCATCTTCCAGCCAAAGTAAGATGTCTACTTCTTTTCGTGGACAATCTGATATGATCCCTTTCATACGACCATCGCTACTAGCATCGCCAAAAATTCCAGATGAGGCACAAAAACAGCAGGTGCTTGAACGGAGATCAAGTGCTTGTTCAAGTGGGCTTTCCTCCATGTCAACTTCAACATCACAACTACTCCAGTCCTCAGAGTTGTCACCCCAATCGCACTTGCTTCCTCACAGCTCCCAAGTCTCCAGCTGCCCATTTGAACATGGGGTAACACATATGGTTGAGTCTGTAGAGCTGTTTATGCATACTATAGCCTGGGAATCAGAGGTCTGCTCCAGAGCTTCTGTGAATCCAGACGAGGAAATGATCTGCACTGATGCCCAGAATCTTTGTGAGTCGGATCCAGGCCAGATGAAGAAGGTTCTGAGCATAATGTAGACCCTCGTTCCCAAACTGTAACTCCTGTTGGTGGACACAATGAGGAAGATGATGAGGAGACTGAGATACCCGATTGGAACGAATACTTGACTTTTCGGTCGGGGCAGGAAGAGGTTGGCTCTGAGGACGACGGGTGTGAGAACACACAGGATGATGATGACGAGGTTGTAGACCCCACTTACTGTCAACCCCCAGTCTGCCAGTCCATGAGGTCAGCAGGAGGTGGAGGAGGATGCTAGAGACGAGTCTGACGACGAGGTAACGGTGCGCCTTCCTGGACAGAGACGGAGTACTGGAAGCACGTCACCAACCGCATCCTCAACCCCAACTGTGCCTCAGACCAGAAGTCGTGGTGGCTCTTCTGGTCACACGAGCTCTAAGACTTGCATAGCCTGGGCATATTTTGACATTGCAAAGGATGACCCAACTCATGTCTGTAAGATTTGTCAACAAAATCTCAGTAGAGGCCAAAAAAAAAATCACTAGCTTGAGTGTTATGCTGTGCTATCAGGCAACACAGTGTGCAGTAATCAGCGCACATACAGTGATATGGCAATAACCCAAAAACAATAGAACAAGCTCTGAGACGTGGAATCTCTGTAGACTGCAATACCTGAACCTATCCTCACACAACTAAAAGCAGCAGTGGATTGCGCCTAACACTACCTATGCAACTCGGCACTGCCTGAGGAGCTGACTAGCCTGAAGATAGAAATACAAGCCTGACTTGCCTCAGAGAAATACCCCAAAGGAATAGGCAGCCCCCCACATATAATGACTGTTAGCAAGATGAAAAGACAAAACGTAGGAATGAAATAGATTCAGCAAAGTGAGGCCCGATATTCTAGACAGAGCGAGGATAGCAAAGAGAACTATGCAGTCTACCAAAAACCCTAAAGCAAAACCACGCAAAGGGAGGCAAAAAGACCCACCGTGCCGAACTAACGGCACGGCGGTGCACCCTTTGCGTCTCAGAGCTTCCAGCAAAAGAGAATAGCACAGCTGGACAGAAAAAACGGAAACAAAAACAAAGTAACACTTATCTAGCAGAGCAGCAGGCCACAGGAAAGATGCAGTAGCTCAGATCCAACACTGGAACATTGACAAGGAGCAAGGAAGACAGACTCAGGTGGAGTTAAATAGCAAGGCAGCCAACGAGCTCACCAAAACACCTGAGGGAGGAAGCCCAGAGGCTGCAATACCACTTGTGACCACAGGAGTGAATTCAGCCACAGAATTCACAACACTTGAGTACTTCATGCATGAACCGTCACATGGATATGAGGCACAAGTTGCAGTGGGAAGCTCACTGTGCTACAATGCGGCCTAGTGGGCCAGGTCAACCACCGTCTGCCCCATCAAGTGCATCCGCATCCTCTTCATCCTCTGTGACTGTGGGTACAGCAGTCGCACATAGTTTTGGATGCAGACCTTCCACCTCTTTACCCGCAACAGCCAGTGTGATTGGCAGGTCGTCAGGACATTTGCAAGTGGAAACACCTGCTGGTGTTAAGCGCTCTCCGACATCGACATTTTGATCAAGGCAACATAACATCTCCGCCTGCACCTTCTTCACAGACCAGCAGTTTGCCGGGGACACCCTACTCAACTCCATCTAAGCACGGCAGCCAACCCTCAGATGTGGACGAGTAAAAGACCATTTCCTCCTAGCCATGACAAAGCTAAGAGGTTGAATTTCTCCATCAGCAAGCTGTTGGCTACAGAAATGCTGCCTTTCCGCCTGGTGGACACAGAGGATTTTCGAGACCTTATGTCCGTCACAGTGCCCCAGTACCAGATGCCAAGTCACCACTACTTCTCAAAGAAAGCTGTACCTGCGCTACACCAGCATATCGCACACAACATCACTGCTTCCTTGAGAAACTCTGTGTGTGACAGGGTGCATTTCACCACAGACACTTGGACGAGTAGACATGGACAGGGGCGTTACAGGTCGGTGACTGGGCACTGGGTAACTACGGCGACATCAGGAGAAGGGGCTGCTGTCCAAGTCTTGCCGTCGCCACGAGTTGTTCGTCGATCCTCTGTATCTAGAAGTTACTCCACTGCTTCTGCCTCCTCAACCTCCTCTCGGTCCTCCACCTGCACCCAAAGCCTGTCTGGTAATGTCACCCGCGTTGTAACTGCACAGAAGGAATCCTGCACACCTCCTCACTATTGTGGCACCCCTAGGGGTATTTGCCACAAAAATAGTTACTGACAGTAAATACAAATACTAAAATAGCAAGACTGCACTACCACCTCCGGCCAGAAGCGGGAGCTCCAGAGACTCCCCTTGATCCATTCTGGTCTGAGAGAAGAAATGGCAGTTGGGCTAAGGAGCTGATAGTGAGAGGTCATACAGCTGAATTTCTAACAGCCCTATGACGGTTTCCAGGCCCAAATCACCGGCCTGAGGAGAAAAGGGACAGAGAAAAAGGACATGGTGAGAATCGGGTAGCATTAATCACTACCCAGAACAGGCGCAAAGATGGATACCGGATCCGTGGCTGTATTCATTATATATAATACAGCAACCTGAAAAACGTGAGGTGATATCAGCTTCACTAGGGCCGGACGCAGCAACAGACACAGAGTTCAGCGGTACTCCTGGAGGGGGTAAGCCGATAAAAGGACTCGGGTTGCCCGTCGAACCAGGACCCGGAGGGGACAGATTGGGCCGGCAGCCAGTTCACATACAGCAGCAGGGCCACACAGAAATTGCGTACAATAAGAGGCGAAGACCCCGGCAGGGTCAAAGTAACTCAGAGTTCCCATACAGACTCCGGTGACAGGACTGGTTGTAAATCCTTTTATGTTAAAGTAAACTGGTTAAACGTTTCAGTGCCTCAGACTTTCATTTGGACAATAGCCATCTATCCAGGATTGGGATCATCGCCGCTGGGAGAACCTGCTGCTGATCAAGTAAGTGCCTGTTCCCTCATGATACCCCTTACACTGTGCATTGCCTGAGGCCACAGCACCGGGTCAAGCCACCCGTGACATCCCGCTTAAGAGACAGACCCCATTGGTCCGGTGCTGGGTATCCCGGTCTCCTGGGCGTCACAATTGGCGTCACGAACAGGATTCAGCCAGCCCGTATACCGGGTATTGTGTGCCGTGATTGGAGCCCAAAACTGTGAAAACTTGGATGAAAAATCTTGAAAATTGACTTTATTAAAGAAAATTCCATTTCCCATTAAAAACTATTGAAAGTGACTTTTCCCCATTGGTTATAATGGAGTAAAGATGGCCGCCATCACCTCATAACCGTTAGGCACGAGACTGTTAATTGAGCTACGCCATTACCTGAGCCCCAGTCTGACTGAAAAGCTTCAGAATCCGCCATTACAGAGCGCGCGGCGGGCGGGAGCAGCAGGGGGCGTCATTGTGGGCGGCACCAAGCTGAGCGCTCTGACGTCAGAGCAAGGGGCAAACCAATCCTGCTGCACAGCGGAACGAATCTACACTATCCCGACGGAAGCGGAGAACCGGAAGGGTCCGGATTAACTAAGGGGGCACAGTATGTCGCAGCACGGAGACGCCGCAGCACCCGGCGACGCTAATGCAGCTGAAAGACAGAGTGTCGATAGAGAGTCCGGTAGCGCAGCGGTGCAAGGAGTGGCGCCCATCATGCCGGTGCTGATGCCATATACCCCGGGTGGCCCATGGCTTCCAATGTATGAAGGTGAGCCTAATACCCTTGACGATTTCAGAGAAAAGATGCTGGCCCATTTTGACATGTTCCCTGTGGGTGAAGTTCAGCGTGTTAGTCTCCTGATGATGCAGTTAAGTGGCCATGCTAAGCGAGAAGTCACAGCATGGGCAGCTGATCTAAAAGGCACTGTTGAACGCATATTTGCTGGATTAAAAGCTACATTTGAAACCACGGCCAGCAGCAAAGCTAAAATACGATTCTTTAATTGCAAACAAAAAGTTAATGAGGGCGTGAGAGACTTTGCCTTAAACCTGCAGGAAGCCCTTAAATCACTTACACTGGCTGAACCCATTTTTAACACCGGAGCGGATAAACTGCTAAGAGATCAATTTATTGAGGGACTCTACACCCCTTCTCACCGGGGGCATGTGAGCATGCTTGTTTTTAAGAACCCTGAATTGACATTTGCCCAATTAAAGGAGAGCGCTATACGTCTCCAGCTGGCAGAGGCACCTCGGGATCAGGAGCCTGTGCAACCCATGGCAGAGGTTCCTCAACAACAGGGAGTGCCAGTGACATCAGCTATGTCCGGGGCCATTGCTAAGCCCCTGGAGCGCAGTACTAATGAGGCTCTTCAACAAAAGCTTGACTCTTTAACTGATGATGTTGCTTCAATGGCTAAAATCATGCAGGAGATGAGAGGACCCAAGATGGAGTTGGCAAACCGTAGAGAAGATGTTCCATGGATGAGACCCCGGAGATGCCCGACATGGAGAGGACGACCCCGCGACCGCTACCAACCGGATGGACAGCCCATTTGCCGCCGTTGCCAGCAGCCAGGCCACTTTGCACGAGATTGTGATTTAAACGGGAATCCCCTGGAAATGCGGGCCGCTTCGCAGGAATTAACTTTCAAGGCCCAACACCCTGGCACGACAGGTACATCGGAGGACGACCCATTATCCCTATCGTGCTGGACGGAATTCCCCTCAACGCTTTGCTGGACACAGGTTCCCAGATTTCATCTATACCGTATATCCTTTATAAGAGGTACTGGGCTGATGCAGATATTGATAAAGGGCCCTCTGATGTTGAACTAGATATATGGGCCAGTAATGGTAAGTTGGTACCGAAACTAGGATTCAGGGAGATGACCATAAAGATTGGTAAAGTAGAATTGAAGAAACAGGGTATAATTGTTGTTGCTGTTGACCGGCGGAACTGTGAACCAACTGTATTGATAGGAATGAATGTGTTAGAGAACTGCTTTGCCGAAGTTATTTCTGTCTTACAGCAAATTGCTGAAACTGCCCAATCCTACCAGCAGAGAGTTCTCCGGAGGGAAATAAAAGTATTGATGTTAAGGCAACAGGTAGAAGTTGCAGGTGGAGAAATCGGCAGTGTGAGGGTAAGTGATCCGACATCTATTGTAATCCCACCAAAAACAGAAATGCTGGTATGGTGTAGAGCAGCCATTGGTACTAAGGGACGAGATTATCAAGCCTTAATAGAACCAGTGCACACCGACAGCAGGCCCACTATACTCACAGCACGAGGGGTAGTCGAAGTACACCGGGGACAAGTGCCGGTACGACTTTTGAACTGTGGAGAGGAAGAGGTCACTTTGCCAAGGTATGCTACAGTGGCAAAGCTATATACTGTTGACAACAATGCCATCACAACCATTGAGCCCTTAGAACCAACCTGTCAGGTGGAAGTCAACGGCTCAGATGGAGAATTGGAGGATTGGTGCCAACAGCTACACGTGGGCATAAATTCAACGCCTACCCAT
The DNA here is from genome assembly GCF_032444005.1 of Ranitomeya imitator. Lineage (NCBI taxonomy): Eukaryota > Metazoa > Chordata > Amphibia > Anura > Dendrobatidae > Ranitomeya > Ranitomeya imitator. The sequence goes on from NC_091288.1 coordinate 30,697,385, forward strand.
CAAAAACAAGGGGTGTATAGGCTAGTGACGGAATATGAACAAGTCTTCAGTAAACACCCATTGGACTTCGGACGGATAGAAGGGGTAGAACACACAATCCCCACCGGTGACCATCCCCCAATAAAAGAAAGCTATAGACCCATACCGCCCGCTCACTATCAGTGTGCAAAAGATATGCTGCGGGAGATGAAACAGGCCGGGGTAATAAGAGACAGCTGTAGCCCCTGGGCGGCCCCTCTAGTGATTGTCAAAAAAAAGGACGGAACCATGAGAATGTGCGTAGACTACCGGAAGATTAATAACATCACCCATAAAGACGCCTACCCCTTGCCTAGGATAGAAGAGTCCTTAACTGCTTTGAAATCTGCTAATTATTTTTCCACCTTAGACTTAACAAGCGGGTATTGGCAAGTCCCTGTGGCTGAGAGAGATAAGGAAAAGACGGAATTCACCACACCAATGGGTCTATGTGAATTTAATCGCATGCCGTTCGGACTCTGCAACGCATCCGGTACCTTCCAGCGGCTGATGGAATGCTGCCTCGGACACAAGAACTTCGAGACCGTCCTCCTGTACCTAGATGATGTGATCGTCTACTCAAAGACTTACGAACAACACTTAATAGACCTGGCAGAAGTGTTCGAAGCCTTATCCAGGTATGGCATGAAAGTCAAGCCATCCAAATGTCACCTTCTCAAGCCAAAGGTACAGTACCTGGGACACATCGTGAGTTCGGAGGGAGTAGCACCAGATCCCGAGAAAATAAGCGCCATAAGGGATTGGCCAAGACCTACCAGCGCAAAAGAAGTGAGACAATTCCTGGGATTGGTGGGTTACTATCGCAGATTTATAAAAGGATTTACCAAGTTGGCAGCACCCTTGCAAGACACCTTGGTAGGGCAGACGAAGAAACCTTCAAACCGAAACCCTCCTTTTCAGTGGAACGACGAAAGGGAAGACTCCTTTGAACAACTAAAGAAGGCACTAACCGGAGAAGAGGTTCTGGCATACCCAGATTACCATCAACCTTTCATCCTCTACACTGATGCCAGTAATGTGGGACTAGGAGCGGTGCTGTCACAAAAGCAAGAAGGTCGGGAGAAAGTCATCGCCTTTGCAAGTAGAAAGCTCCGGCCTACTGAAAGAAATTCAGAAAATTACAGCTCCTTCAAATTGGAACTACTGGCAGTAGTTTGGGCTGTGACTGAACATTTCAAACACTATCTGGCCGCTGCAGAATTTATTGTCTATACTGACAACAATCCGTTGACCCACCTGGACACTGCCAAATTAGGTGCGTTAGAACAGCGATGGATAGCCCGGTTATCTAATTACAACTTCATAATCAAGTATCGAGCAGGTCGCAAGAATGGAAATGCCGATGCCCTATCCCAGATGCCACACTTGAGAGATGTAGAAGAAGAAACGGGGGAGCTTGAAGAAATTGAACTACCAGCCTTCCATCATCCCAAGGCAAAACATCATCAGTCAAGTACCTTTCAGAAACAACAAGAGGTGAATTTTAATCCGTTAGCACACCATAGATGGGCTGACACCCAAGACAGCAATCCGGCTGTGAAGTTGGTGAAGGAACTGCTGACTGAGCAAAGTGCATATCCCGATGAGGATGCCCCAGAAGAGACGCATCAACTCTGGAAAGAGAGAGGCAAAATGTTCCTGTATCAAGGGAAGCTCTGTAGAAGGTACACCAATCCGAAAACACATGAATTGGTTTGGCAGATTATCGTGCCTAAACAAGATGTGAAGATGGTCCTCGAAGCTTACCATAATGGTGCTGGTCACTTCGGTTGGAAAAAGTTAGAAGTACTTCTAAGAGAAAGATTTTATTGGGTCGGGATGAGAAAATCAATCGAACAGTGGTGCAGAAATTGTGGCCCGTGCAACCTCAGAAGAAACGATCAAAAGAACCAAAGAGCACCACTGCAGCCCATAATCACCAAACAACCACTTGAACTTGTAGCCATGGACCACGTGAAGTTGACACCAAGCCGGTCCGGCTATGTCTATGCCTTGACCATCGTGGACCATTATTCACGCTTCTTGGTAGTAGTACCCGTAAAAGATCTGACAGCAAAAACAGCAGCCAAAGCATTCCAAATGTACTTTTGTAGACCCCATGGATATCCAGAACAGGTTCTCACCGACCAAGGTACAGCCTTTGAATCAGAGATCTTCAGAGAATTCTGTAATATGTATGGTTGCAAAAAGATCCGGACGACGGCCTATCATCCACAAACAAACGGTTTATGCGAGAAGATGAACCATATTGTAATAGACCTACTAAAGACTTTACCTGAGACAGAAAGGAATCAATGGCCAGAGAAATTGCCTGACTTGGTGGATCTGTATAATCATGTCCCAGTGAGCTCCACCAACTGCACCCCAGCTTACCTTATGCGTGCAAGACCCGGCCAATTACCAATCGATCTAGAAATGGGAATTCTGAAACCAGACGCAGAAGTTCAAGACTCCAATTGGGATATCATACGGCAAAAGCAGTATCGCCAAGTGCAAGAGAGTGTGGAAAGAAGCCTTCAGCAAACTAGAGAAAGACAAGAGCGATCTTTCAACCAGAATGCTCTAGCGACCCCATTAAGACCGGGTGACCAAGTGCTCAAGAGAAATCGTCGAACCAATAAACTAGACAATCAGTGGGAAGCCGTACCCTACACAGTTTTACCAACAAGAATGGATAATCCTAAAATGTGTCTCATTAGCAAAAACGGAGGCTTAACATCTGTACTAGTGTCAAGAGACAATCTTAAATTATGTCCGGAAGCATTGAAAGAGCCAGAAGTTGTCCAGCCAGAACCAGAAGTTATTCAACCCATACAGGTTCAACCAGTAAAGGAAAAAGAAGAGGAAGTGTATCACACCTGTATAGGAGACTTTCCCAAAACCCTACTAACATACCATGGTGCAGTAGTGGTTCCCATGGTGGCCTTTTACCCAACACCGAACCCAATACCAGAAGTCCCAAGACAGGAAGAGGCTGACCCCGTAATACGGGAGGTTCCAGGCCAGGAAGAACAGATTCCTGATCAGAGTAATCCCATTCACGGTGGACTTGCCAACTCCATAGTCGTGGAATTATCTTTAGCAGAGAGGGCAGATACTACATCCGCAGTAGACAGTAGTACACCACATGGAGAGATACCGCTATTACGTAGATCACAGCGTAGTACCCAGGGTCAATTACCGGCCAGGTATGCAGACTACCAACTATAAAACTATAGTCATTGTTATCATTCTGCAACGTTTAAGCCCAGTACCTACAGAGACTTGTCTGTATGAACTTCTTGCATATTCTTGAACTTTTTATCAGCCCGGAGGCACTAAATCAAAGCTCCGGAAAGACTGCTTTTTGAACTTTGCTTTTTGCTCTTTTTGAACTTTCTTTAGACTTTATATTGGTAACTCCGTTGGAAAAATGGAACTAAATTCCTGGACACAAAGTGCAGTGCCTTTCCTAGTACCTTCAAGGATAGAACTGTATTAATGGACGCTATTTGAAGTGACTTTTTACAGAACTCTATTTTTGTTTCCTTGAGTGGTTTTTGTAACTTTTCATTTTTAAGACTCTGTACATATTAATTGTTATTTCAAAATGTTATCGTCCCACAGTCCCGGAGTACTGTTCTTAACTAAGGGGGAATGTGGCACCCCTAGGGGTATTTGCCACAAAAATAGTTACTGACAGTAAATACAAATACTAAAATAGCAAGACTGCACTACCACCTCCGGCCAGAAGGGGGAGCTCCAGAGACTCCCCTTGATCCATTCTGGTCTGAGAGAAGAAATGGCAGTTGGGCTAAGGAGCTGAAAGTGAGAGGTCATACAGCTGAATTTCTAACAGCCCTATGACGGTTTCCAGGCCCAAATCACTGGCCTGAGGAGAAAAGGGACAGAGAAAAAGGACATGGTGAGAATCGGGTAGCATTAATCACTACCCAGAACAGGCGCAAAGATGGATACCGGATCCGTGGCTGTATTCATTATATATAATACAGCAACCTGAAAAACGTGAGGTGATATCAGCTTCACTAGGGCCGGACGCAGCAACAGACACAGAGTTCAGCGGTACTCCTGGAGGGGGTAAGCCGATAAAAGGACTCGGGTTGCCCGTCGAACCAGGACCCGGAGGGGACAGATTGGGCCGGCAGCCAGTTCACATACAGCAGCAGGGCCACACAGAAATTGCGTACAATAAGAGGCGAAGACCCCGGCAGGGTCAAAGTAACTCAGAGTTCCCATACAGACTCCGGTGACAGGACTGGTTGTAAATCCTTTTATGTTAAAGTAAACTGGTTAAACGTTTCAGTGCCTCAGACTTTCATTTGGACAATAGCCATCTATCCAGGATTGGGATCATCGCCGCTGGGAGAACCTGCTGCTGATCAAGTAAGTGCCTGTTCCCTCATGATACCCCTTACACTGTGCATTGCCTGAGGCCACAGCACCGGGTCAAGCCACCCGTGACATCCCGCTTAAGAGACAGACCCCATTGGTCCAGTGCTGGGTACCCCAGTCTCCTGGGCGTCACACTATGCTGTCACCAGGGCTCAACGGCATCAGGCAGTGTTTACATTGAAATGTCCGGGAAATGTGAGTCACACAGCTGAGGAGTTGTGGTCAGCTCTGGAGACCGAGTTCCATCAATGGTTGTCTCCACTCAACCTGCAGCCAGGGAAGGCTGTGTGCGACAATGCTGTAAACCTGGGTGCGGCCCTTCACCGGGGCAATGTCACACAAGTGCCTTGTATGGCTCACGTTTTGAACCTGGTTGTCCAGCAATTTTTATCCCACTATCCCGGCCTAGATGGGCTTCTGCAGAGGGCCTGGTCGCTGTGTGCTCACTTCCGCCGTTCGCATTCCGCAGCTCGACGACTTGCATCTCTACAGAAGTCGTTGGACCTGCCAGTTCACTGGCTTAAATGCGATGTGCCCACATGATGGAATTCAACTCGCACATGTTGCAGCGACTGTGGCAGCACCGATGAGCCCTGGTGCAATACGTTATGACATATAGCCTGGGCCAACGAGATCAAGAGGTGGGGCAAATCACGCTGCAGGAGTGGTATCAGATCAGGGACCTATGCACCCTTCTGCACAGGTTTGAAATAACGACGAAGATGTTTAGTGCTGACGATGCCATTATCAGCATGACCATTCCGGTGATTTACATGCTGGAGCACACCTTACACAGTGTTCGGAGTCAGGTAGTGGAACAAGAGGAGGAGGAACAGGAGTCGTATGTGGAAGGGATCATATCTCAAAGGTCAAGAAGGTTGGCAGCACCAAGGCGGCTGGCATTGGAGGCTGGGGGAGAGGGATTACCGAGGGCGCATGGTAGCAGCCAACTGTTGAGGAAGGTGCAGGAGGTGAGGAAGAAGTGAAGGACGAACTGGCGCTGGGCATGGAAGACTCATCAGATGAGGGAGACCTTGATCAAATTTCTGTTGTGCGAGGTTGGGGGGAGAGGGCTGACGAAGGAAGCATGATTCTGACCTCGCCACCACCATGACAACAAAGACTTGGTTCTCCTGGATGCGCAAGACACGAGTGCCTTCTTGATGCACTACCTGCAATATGACCCTCGGATTGTCAGAATCCGAAGTAATGCCGACTACTAGGTTGCCACACACTTAAGAATTATTTTGCCAAATTTGCTTTTGTACCGGGGATCTGCCATAGAAAGGGATTAACGCATGCAGGAGTATCAGCAGAGACTGTTACAGAATCTAACATCTGCTTTTCCACAAAACACCAATGGTGCACGTAGTGAATCTCTGAGTTCTAACTTGCCAACCGTGGGACTATCGAGTCATCACTCAAACCGTACCAGTAACATCGTATCTGGTGGTAACAGCAATTTTTTCTAATCGTTTCAAGATTTTTTTAGACCATCCTTTGCAAGGCCACAGGAGACAAGAAGTCTGACGCACAGCCAACACCTAGAGGGGAAGGTACAAGAGTATCTCCAAGTTAACATCGATGCCATGACTGTGGAATTGAACTCTTGCTCATTTTGAAAAATGGCCTGAGCTCCCCACTCACGCCTTGGAGATCTTGTCGTGCCCCGCAGCCAGCGTTCTCTCTGAACGTGTGTTCAGCGCTGTTTGTGGTGTGCTGACAGAAGCGCACGCGGCTGTCCAGTGACAATGTAGACAGACTAACGTTCATCAAGATGAACAAATCCTAAATCCACAAGGATTTTTCTACCCGTGTCATCTTAGGGAGACTAAAAGCTTGATGATTTTTGAAAATCACCTCACCAACCGTTTAAAAAAAACGTGGCGTCTGTGGCCGAAATTTTGGAAAAAATGGAGACTCTTATTTAGTCCCCTTGCTGAGTTTTACATGACGTTGCCATCGTCAATTCCAGGTGGGTGGGGTCATCTGCAGAGTGGTTTCCTCATACTATGGCCTGGGATTCAGAGGTCTGCTCCAAAGCTTCAGTGTCTGCTAGTCAACAGAGTAGCCCAGCCACCCACCACCTGTTTACCTAAGTACTATTTTTAACGGCATCTGGCCCAGGAAATCCTTTTGGGCCTAGTAGAATTTGGTGTTACTCAGCAGCGCACTTCACCCATGAAGCAATCTACACCGCCTGTTGATCTAATTACCAATTTGTAACCTCATCTAGCCCAGGAAATCGTTTTGTACCTAATAGCATTTTGTGCTACTCAGCACAGTACCCCACCCATGAAGCAAGCTACACCGCCTGTTTACCCAAGTACTATTTTTTAACGGCATCTAGCCCAGGAAATCATTTTGGGCCTAGTTGAATTTGGTGCAACTCAGCAGCGTACCCCACCCATGAAGGAAGCTACACCGCCTGTTTAACTAAGTACTATTTTTTAACGGCATCTAGCCCAGGAAATCATTTTGGGCCTAGTAGAATTTGGTGCAACTCAGCAGCGTACCCCACCCATGAAGGAAGCTACACCGCCTGTTTACCTAAGTACTATTTTTTAACGGCATTTGGCCCAGGAAATCCTTTTGGGCCTAGTAGCAATTTCTGCTACTCAGCAGAGTACCCCACCCATGAAGCAAGCTACACCGCCTTCTTTCTTTCTCAATCTAACCCCTCGGCTCTGGGGTGTCCACTCTCCCTCCAGTTCTCTCCTTCTCACAGGTGGACAACCGCGTGTTTTCACCCTGTGGCGAATCTTTTGGGCCCAGGCATAAGAAGTCGTCGAGGTAATGGATAATATATGCCGCCTTACAAACGTCCATGACGACACATTCGAGGAAGCAACTAAACGCCTCAAAATAGTGAGCAGGATATGGAGCACCCCATGGGCAAACAGCGATCTATGTAGTATGCTCCTTCACAGAAGCAGCCCAATGGGAGGACACTATTCGGAGGCACAGGTAGTAACCGGAACGCCCCCTCAATGTCTGTTTTGGCCATTAGGGTGCCCCTTACCAACTTCTTGACCCGCCTGATTGCCTCGTCAAAGGAGGTACAGTACATAGTACTGTACTTGGTTCCGCGTCGATGTTGTCATTTACTGGCCTGCCCCTTGGATATGACAAATGGTGGATTAGTCTGAATGTATTGGCTTCATTTTTTGGCACAACGCCAAACAGGGGTACCACTACGTTTTCTAAGGAACGTGTTCTGAATGGACCCGCCGCCATTCTACCTAAAGATGTATTTTTATTTTTTTTGTCAAGACGTCTGAGTGTTGGTAGAGTGAGTTTACATTTTTACTCCAGCCTTTCTTGATTTTAGAAGGGCATGACATGCCTATATCTGTGTCTCCTCCTTTTACTCCTCCACCTCTTTTCTTTTCGCATGACTATATGTAGTTGTGACTTTTCCATGTGTTTGTGTCTTCTGAGTAGTTTGTCAGCTTTTGGACACCTTTTAAGGTGTTTTCTGTGTTTTTCATGTGTTTGTATGTGTTTGTGTTTGCCTGCCATTGGTTTTAATGGGGTTCGACGGTGTTCTTTGAACACGTCCCTTCTCGACGAACCGAACCCGAACACTAGGGAGGTGGCTCAACACTAATGTTGACTTTAAAAAGGAAGCCAAGTTTAAAAATATATCTTATTAGTAAAAATATTCTGCACATTTTTATTTTTTTGCAATTGAAATATAAGTGAAGGTGGTTTGCGTTGCAGGGTTGATTAGTATAGCCAGTATTGACATGTCATATTTTAACATGCCCGATCCTAATACTCCCCACTGCCATTTTCTTCTCTTCTCGTTTTTATCGCTCCTTCAGTACACAGATTTGAGAGGGTAGTAGCCAAAGTACCATTCATTACCTCAAACTTTTGTATGCATAAAAGTAAAAAAAATAATGATGTATTAATTCCACTTCCGTGTAAAAAATGGTGTGTAAATATGAATATCCTCGTTCCAGCCATTCTTGTGTTCTCCTTGGATTTTTTGTTGCCCATATTGATTCAGCCCCACTGCTGCCTTGTATACAATAATTTTCGTACTGTTCTGCTTTGCATCGAGTAGATGTCCAATCATCAGGAAACAATGGCTGGTATCTTGTAGGAGACAGTTGCAGAATGTCAGCACTGCCCCCCCGCAGAATCAGATTCTAAAGGGAAAACATGATTGTGATATTGAGAGAAGGGGGAAGAAGAGATCTTGAAAGGTCTGGTGCTGGAGAAATATGTAGCACACCGAGACCACATGTAGTTCCGAAGAAGAGTCCTCCAGCCGTGTTCCAAGAAAAAAAAGGTAAACTTCATTCTAACATGTTTAAAGGATGAAACATCTTTACGAATATTCCAGTGTAATAACTCCTTCCTTTCCCTACGCATTTCAGACGGTAAACCATTTCTTATTCATGGATAAGGACAGCGTTACAGTCAAACACATAGGAAAAAGGCAATTATTATTACACTGGAATATATACTTAAAGATGTCTCAGCCTTTTAACATGTTGGAATAAAGTTTACCTTCTTACTTGGAACACGGTTTGAGGACTTTTCTTCTTTGGATCTTCACTGTAGCATAGCGGGCAAGAATGGTTTGCTCCGTGTCAAAACTCTTGCCTCAACAACGGAGAGCTGGTTTTCTCTAGATTACTGACCATATGTAATGCCTGAAAGTCCTGATGTGAGTGCCGTAAGGCAGCAGGCTCATGTGCCATCATTGTGGGATAACCCAGTAGGCCAAAAGCAAACGGAATGAAGGAACGCTGCTGCATTTTCGGACTGAAACGGTTTGCCTCTACCCCTGTTTTATGCAGATTTATGTAAGGTGCGTGTCTGCAGCTGAGGGTAGAAAGCGTTCCATGAAAGGTAACCCACCAAGCTCTGGGCAGCACTAAGTGGCTAGCTACATAAAGATGGCCAGGCTGTGGAAGTAAACAACATCTTAGGAACCTACAATGGCAAAGTAGGATAACAGCTCCACTGGCGCAGGTAGGATCTCCGGCAAAAGTCAAGATCTCCAATATTATTGTTCAACACAAAAGTCTGCATCACTTACAGACCATAAAATCTGGTTGGCTATGTTCACACAGCTTTTTTTTTTTCTTGAGGTTGGACAAATCAAGAAGAGTTTTTCAAGTGGAAACAGCTTGGAATCGCTCTATTTTTGAGGAGTTTTTCCCTTGAAGAGGTTGTCCACTATGTTAGTATTGATGACTTTTCCTTAGGAGAGGTCATTAGTGTCTGATTGATCAGGATCAGACACTGGGTACCCCTGCCGATCAGTTATTATTGGTGTTGGCAGTGGCTGCCGGCAATACTCACTTGCAGAGCTGATCGTCTTCTGATAGTGGCCGCCGCATGGTGCTACACATTTGCCTACTATTGATTTGAATAAGAGGCAGATGTGCAGCACCCGGCCTCGGCCTTTATCAGAAGACAGAGCAGCTCTGCGTATTTTCAACCGGCAGCCACCGCCACTGATAACAGTTGACAGGTGAGGATGCCGGGTGTTAAGTTACCGTCACACTAAGCGATGCTGCAGCGATACCGACAACGATGTCGATCGCTGCAGCGTCGCTGTTTGGTCGCTGGAGAGCTGTCACACAGACAGCTCTCCAGCGACCAACGATCCTGAAGTCCCCGGGTAACCAGGGTAAACATCGGGTTACTAAGCGCAGGGCCGCGCTTAGTAACCCGATGTTTACCCTGGTTACCGTTGTAAATGTAACCAGTCAGTGCGGGAAGCTGAAGGCGAGGGACATGACCAGACACCGGAATGTAAGTATGTAATGTTTGTTTTTTTACATTTACAACGGTAACCAGGGTAAACATCGGGTTACTAAGCGCGGCCCTGCGCTTAGTAACCCGATGTTTACCCTGGTTACCAGTGACGACATCGCTGAATCGGCATCACACACGCCGATTCAGCGATGTCAGTGGGAGATCCAGCGACAAAATAAAGTTCTGGACTTTCCCCAGCGACCAACGATCTCCCAGCAGGGGCCTGATCGTTGGTCGCTGTCACACATAACGATTTAGTTAAAGATATCGTTGCTACGTCACAAAAAGCAACGATATCGTTCAGTGTGACGGTACCTTTAGACCCCAACTGATCAGGCACTATTGACCTAACCTAAGGACAGGTCATCAATGCTAAAGTAGTGGATAACCTCTCTAAAGATGTTTGGAAAGTCCACCCCCCAGTGTTTTCTTTTCCAGCCTTTGGATTTGACAGTGTCTAGTTTGAAGTGGATCCTACTGGATATGCAATTTATTTTTCCACCACGCGTTTTGCAAACCTAGAAGAAAAAAAATCCTCAAAAACTGATATGAATAGCAAAGTGGATTTTCAATAAAAAATGAATGGGAAGTTTTTAAATTATTTTTAAAGTGTGTTTTGAGAAGGATTCACTCTAGAAAACTGTCTGAACAAAGCCTTTGGGTGTAATTAGTCTCAAACGGCATAGAAACAGATTTAGTGTCTGTCAGACAAACAGGGGAACATCTTACAGTCATAACAGTGGCAGGCTTTCCATTTAGGGCTGGCAGCCAATGGATAATGGCAAGAGCAATGCATGCTGGGCAGTAAGAGAAAGGAAGTTCCAGTTCATGTAGTGCTGGCAACACACTGATTACGAGAAAAAAAAAAAAAGTTAGTCGTAAGTTACAAAGTATGATAATTGAGGCAGTTGATGGATCTGTATGAGCATCAAAAGCAGTTTTTACTTATTGTGGGGAATGAGGCAAGTAGGCCCACGCTTTTCTATAGCCTGTATGTGATGAGGCATACATTTTAATAGACGTACAGCATGTCACAGTCCAGCTGGCCGTAATGCTGATATGAACCTTGCCTTAGCTGGACAATCGAAGGGATTTCAGAAACTGCTCGATTTGGAAACCAACAAAAACATTATTATTGTGGTGAAACAAAAGCAATTGAATAAATGTATACCGTATATAATATTCTTATTTAATACAGCAAAATTAAAAAAAAAAAAAAAATCTTATTTAGTTTTCAAAACATTCTATTTAATTTATACAAATAACTACTAAATACAAAAAGTAGATTAAAACAAAATAGTTATTTTCTGGCAGAGTTTACAATGCAACATATTATATCGCTTAAAACAAAAAGGCATCTCACCTTCCTCCCCTCCTATTCCCGTCTCCAGAATTTCGCTATGGAAAACTTGGAAACATAAATGTCTTATTTCCTATGTCAGTAAAATATGAGCGGGAATGAGGAGAGCGACAGCGGATTCCAAATATAGAGTTCTAAACTCAAGAGCACGCGCTTCTCGGGATGGAGAAGAAATAATAATAATAGTGTGAAATCGCAACGTGATCATACGGGAAACAAAAGTCTTTTCCTCATCATCAAAGTGATACAAAAGGAGTTGTGAAAAGCTGGAAGAAAATATAATATAGCGCTAACCATTTGCACTGTTCAGTTTTGCTTTTGGAAACTTAAGTGCGCCAATAATAAATAAATTTAGTTATTTTTTTTTTATATAGTTTACAAAAAAAAAATTCTTATGTTCAGCATTATTGTAAACATCGGTACACGTGTAAAATCCAGCTAATGCTGACGACTTGTATATCAGGCTTTAGAAAAAAAAAAAAAAAAAAAACACATTCCCCAGAAATAAATTGGTGTAAGTCAGAACACAGATCCGTACACGGCCAACCATATATTTGGCATCTGTCATTAAATTAAACCGTAACAGTGCAAGCAAGGAATGCAAAGAATTTCTAGTGCAATAGAACGGAGACGCACACGAAATATTGCTAAGTAAAATCTGCCAAGATCCATGTGAAATCCTTGGGAACGGAGAGGGCAGTCACGGTAAAAACAGTTTCTTCCACTTCCAAAAATGTAGCTTTTAATGCCCAGATCGGTCCAAATAAAAAAAACAAAAAAAAAAAACGTAGCCCCCCCACCTACTCCTCATGCTCATTTATAAGGGTGTAAATCTTTCCAAGTGTTTTTAAGGGATTTTTTTTTGTTGTAAAGAACTTGATAGCCAAGATCCTGCCAGGTCACCGGTAGAGGAACCTTAAGTCGTATCCCAAAGGGCAATAGCAGGATTGTCTTTAAAAGGCGGTAGAAGTTCGACTTTTGCAATTTGGAAAAAATGAAAAAAAAAGTCTACACCTCGGCAAGCAAGCACTGTATCCGAATCTGTTTTTTTTTTTTTTTAAATCTTTTATACTGGCATTCAGCAGTCCGATTTCAATTTATCTAGGGAATTGTCAATTTTGGTTAAAGTCTTTTTGATGCGCAAGGCTGTGAGTCTGGCCGATGGGTTTTGATACCAGCACTCCTTCATCAATTTAGCCAGCGATGTTAGCGTCTGAGTGGAGAAAAAAAATATATAGCCATTTAGTAATAGTACATTCTTACAAACCTGTGTAAAATATGATATTGCACTTTACCACATTACATTATAGAATGTTTTCGGGGTAGATGCAGATCCTTTGGGGAAAACCAGAGGGATTAGAGAGGTGAGGGTCCTAGTGGTGGGTTCCACTTCCATCTCAACAATAGGGCCCCATATCTGGGGATACCTGGAAGAGAGGTGGCCACTAGTGATGAGCGAGCGTACTCAGAAAAGAGGTTATCCGAGCATGCTTGTGTCCTAATTGAGTATTTTCGGCATGTTAAAAAAAAAAAAAAAAAAAAAATGCTCGAGCCGCCGTGCCTACATGTCCCGTGGCCGTTCAACAGCTGCAACACATACAGGGATTTCCTGTTAGACAATCCCTGCATGTGTTTCGGCTGTTGAACAGCCGTGAGACATGTGGGCGCGGCGACTCGAGCATTTTTTTTTTGAGCATGCTGAATACACTGTTAGGACACGAGCATGCTCAGATAACACCTTATCTGAGCACGCTCGCTTATCACTAGACTAGCCATGCATGTGCACTTCTCTCCATTTACTGAAAAATTTTGTGCAAGCATGCTCAAATTTTGTGAACTTCCACAGAACTCATGTGTGGCCTTTGGAGCCTCTCCATTGCCAGTGGCATCACTCACAAGAGAGCTACCGATCCGACCTCCGAGACCCTCACCTACAGATACTTATATCTAACAGATATGCCATAGATGAATAGAAATTCCTAACTTGGCTACAGGGGATTTTATCCAAATGCACCTAAAAAGGTAATAAAAATTTTTAAAAAATTACTCTGTAATAGACCTTACATTACATTAAATAAAATGTACAAATTTAAAATAAATAACATTTGCTTCGACTATGGAAAGAAATATTGCACGTCCTTCCAATCTGTTCTCAAGCAATGCAATAAAGTTGCCATGCATCTAAGATGACCCAGAAGTGCCCCCAGTGTGTACAAAAAAATACCTGTAAATGTGCTCATTTTATCAATCATGGTATATAAAGGTGTCTAAATTACTCATAATATACAAAAACAACAAAAAGGGGGGGGGGGGGGAGAGAATACTTACTGGGTCAGAAAACCATCTATTGGGAATGTTTGGTCTTTGTTGATCCACGCAGACAACTTTCTTCATATCCTCAAAGCTTGGATCATTAGGAACAACGTCATAAAAAGGAGGTTTGTAATCTTCGACGATACCTGGAAATTAGGAGACATGTTGGGTTAATAAAATAATCACAGACTGTATAACGGTGGTGGCGCAGCAGAGAGACCGAACGCCATCTCTGCCGATTGTTGGAGATCTCAGTAGCTGATCAGTGATTAATGGGGGACCATCACATCAGGAAAAGTGGACACCGGCTCTAGAACGCTGGACAAACACATTAGTTGACTGTTGGCGAAAATTGCCGATTTCAGTAGGACCAGCCAACGTGAATTGGGTGTCATAGCATGCGTAAGCCTAAAGGTTTTTGTTTTTCAGCAGCCAAAACTCTACGTAAAAACTGTATTGGCGAGGATGACATGTGATTTATCTACAGTCCACGTTCAATAAAATTGGTTTTAGTTATCGAAAACGCATCAAAATCTCTCATTGCTTTCTTTGAGTAAAAAAAACGCAGAAAAAAAAACGGTAAAGAAATTGACATACTGCAGACTAAAAAAAAAAAAAGTAAGAAACAATGCAATTTTCACATTCAGACAGGGGGAAAAAAAAAGTAAATGAGATTTCTGAAAAACATGCAGCTATTTGCTCTTTAAAAAAAAATGTTGCGTGTGAATGCGGCCTCATTCTTCCTGGAGATCATATCGGGCAGTGACTAAACGCACCGACACTTTCTTGCACAGGTATAGATCATGGTGTCACCATCACCAGGTCTGGAAAAAGCAGATTTAGCCAGGGATCTCAGACGAAGGACTAATGCAATAGGGCGAGACGAGCCAGCATTATATTCATGCTTATACAAGAGGGTCCTTAGCAGGAGACCTCCTTTTGGGATGTCCATATGCCCTAATAGGACCGCCCCTTTAAGACCGGATAGTTTTACATTAGCTGCCACAGAGAATGACCCCTTTAATTTAAAAATGTGACTTCTCAAGGACATCCATAATGTGAGGCAGATAAGCAGGAGTCCTATCAGCGATATGGAGGATTCTCATTAATGAGACAGCCCAGGGATTACACATTGTGGATTTACTGTTACTTATTAGCTAGAGTCCTTTGAAGTAGTAAGAACGAGAAGAGTTTCTTACATGGTACATTACTAGATGAAATCCATGTAAAATATGAAGTCCGTTCCAGCTGTATTACCGCTCCGTAATACCGCATGCGCATACAAAGCGGATCTGGCAATTATAAGGTTAAGTTCAGAGAATATAAAATATCAAAATTACTGGATTATGTAAAAGTCTAAAGAACTTGTATAGGAAGCCATATGGGATCACCATACTCCTCAGCCGTGGTCATAATCCTTATAAGCAGTTCTTACGTAGGAGGAAGGAAATCAGCACAACATGTTCTCACCAGAGAGGAAATCAATCACTTGGCTATAGACAAAATATTTGTATTTTTTTTCCCTGGGGGCACAGAACAACATAGAAACTCTGGGTATATGTCACTTATTTCAGAAAGTCGGATTTATATGCCGGGGTCCGTGAGGACCGGCGGCGAATCTCCTGATCCAAACTCCGCAGCCTCAGGGGCCAGTCCATACTTAAAAAACGCAAAACACAGGTGAATGCAGTCTAACTGAATTAAAAGATAGACATATTCAGGGATTTTTATTATTAATTTTTTTCTTCATTATTTTTTCCATTTAACCCTTTCGCAAACTTGCAATTTTTTTAATTTTTCCTCCTCTTATTCCATGAGTCATAACTTTTATTTTTCCGTCCACATAGCCGTGTGAGGGCTTAATTTTTTTGCAAGATAAGTTGTACTTTTAAATGGCACCATTCACTTTATCATGCGATTCACTGGAAGGCAGAAAAAAGGAAATCAAAGGGTGATGAAATTGCAAAAAATGCAATTTTACAATTGTTTATTTATTTTTTTTTTAATTCACTTACCGTAATTTATATTTGCTATATGGTAAAACTGACCTGGCGATTGGATTCTCTAGGTCCATATGAGTACACGGATACGAAACATGTATAGTTTGTTGGTTTTTTTGTTAGTTTTGTTTTTGTTTTTTTTATTTAAGTGGTGAAAAAATCAAATAGAAAATTTGCAAGCAAAAATACATTTCCCTTGTGTCACCATTTTCAGAGTACGGTAACGTTTTCATTTTCCGGGATATGGGGCTGGGTGAGGGCTTATTTTTTGTCTCCTGAGCACACGTTTTTTTTACAGATACCCACCGGTCCATCGAAGAAGGGCATTTTTTTTTTTTAAGTCTATTTACCTGCCTGCACTCTTTGTAAACATTTAAAAAACCTCCTTAGTCACCTAAAAAACCCACCCTATGTGCTCCAATACATAGTAGACATGGATAGGAGGGATAGGAGGGGGATGCTGCTGCAGTATTGCTTCCATAAGAGTGAGATGCAATAAGAGGGGAGGGGAGAAAAGGCTAAAGATCTGATTGGCTCAGAGCATACAGCACACCAGGAAGTGCCCGCCCACTCTAGAAGCACAGCAAGAGGAAAAATATACATTTCCAGAAACCAGAGGGGTTAAAAAGAACCCTAAAAAAGTCACTCAAAGCAAAAACTTAGAAAACTAGTTGTTTTTTTAGTTCTACAAAGCTATATAATAGATCATTCCTATCCTATACCAAAGACAAAGTTCATCTCTACTATCAAGTGTGTGAAAAAACCATTCGATATAGATAACACTATTGATTTACAATAGAATCCGCACGTTCCCAATGACAGGCCATCACTGAGCCAGAACATTGTAAAGATAGGACAAATCACAACGGGAAAACAAGGAAATTAAAATACTAATTCTATAACCTAATGTTTAAAATTATGGGAGGGGGTACATTTAATGCATCTTTACAAAAATATTCAATGTTTCTTCTTTTAGTGCTTCATATCGCTATTTAGATTTAAAAAAAAAAAATTTGCAATTTTCAAATTGGGTCAAATATTAGACTCCTCGCTCCTGTTGAGGACATGAATCTTGGCAGCATTAAACTTAAGGTACCTTCACACAACGATTTCGTTAACGATATCGTTGCTTTTTGTGATGTAGCAACGATATCGTTAACGAAATCGTTATGCGTGACAGCGACCAACGATCAGGCCCCTGCTGGGAGATCGTTGGTTCACTGGTAAACAGGGTAAACATCGGGTTACTAAGCGCAGGGCTGCTTTTAGTAACCCGATGTTTACCCTGGTTACCATTGTAAAAGTTAAAAAAAAAAAAAAACAGTACATACTTACATTCCGGTGTCTGTCCCCCGGCCTCAGCTTCCCTGCACTGTGTCAGCGCCGGCCGGCCGTAAAGCAGAGCACAGCGGTGACGTCACCGCTGTGCTCTGCTTTACGGCCGGCCGGCGCTGACACAGTGCAGGGAAGCTGAGGCCGGGGGACAGACACCGGAATGTAAGTATGTACTGTTTGTTTTTTTTAACTTTTACAATGGTAACCAGGGTAAACATCGGGTTACTAAGCGCGGCCCTGCGCTTAGTAACCCGATGTTTACCCTGGTTACCCGGGGACCTCGGCATCGTTGGTCGCTGGAGAGCTGTCTGTGTGACAGCTCCCCAGCGACCACACAACGACTAAACAGCGACGCTGCAGCGATCGGCATCGTTGTCTATATCGCTGCAGCATCGCTAAATGTGACGGTACCTTTACTCAAGGGAATTGTCTTGGAAGTAATTAATGAGCAGGCTAATCGGGGAAAAGTGCATCATGCAGTGAGGGGGGACGAAGTCATTTATTGTGAACTGTAGGTCCCGTGTTACCAACTTTATACAGAGGTGTGATCAGTCATTGCAGTGCTGTCTGTCTGTGATGGTAATGGGACTGCTGAAAAGTCATTTCTACAGGACAGGAAGCACGAGATTAAAATGAGGCAAAGTTGCCAGTGTGAAAATTGCAAGATGCAAAATAAATAACCAACTGAATATTTCTAAGGCTGTGAAATGAAAAAAAAAAAGAAAACAACAAACCTAATTCCACTATTTTTGTTTTTTTTTTGTGTTGATGGTGTTCACTGTGGTTATAGGATGTTTCGCCCCCAGCAGTTCGCCCCGGGCACATCCTGTTCATGACGCAAAGTTGAGTCGCCCACCAGGGCAGTGGGGTACTCGGTACCGGGTGCGGTACTTGACGGGGACGTTACGGTAAGTAAAGGGAAAGGTCTTTAAAGCTTTAAAGGGAGTTAAGAATAAAAGTTTGTTCATGACGCCACCTGTGGTATTCGGTCAGTAGAGACCGATGGTGCTTAACCCCTTCAAGACCTTGCCCTTTTCCGTTTTTGCGTTCTTGTTTTTCGCTCTTAGAGCCATAACTTTTTATTTTTCCGTCAATATGGCCATGTGAGGGCTTGTTTTTTGCGGGACAAGTTGCACTTTTGAACGGCATCATTGGTTTTACCATGTCATGTACTAGAAAACAGAAAAAAAATTCCAAGTGCGGTGAAATTGCAAAAAAAGTGCAATCCCACACTTGTTTTTTGTTTGGCTTTTTTGCTAGGTTCACTAAATCCTAACAATGAACTGTTTTATTCTCCAGGTCATTAAGAGTTCATAGACACCAAACATGTCTAGGTTACGTTTTATCTAAGTGGTAAAAAAAATTCCAAACTTTGCTAAAAAAAAATAAAAAAATTGCGCTATTTTCCAATACCCGTAGCGTCTCCATTTTTCGTGATCAGGGGTTGGGTGAGGGCTTATTTTTTGCGTGCCAAGCTGACGTTTTTAATGATACCATTTTGGTTCAGATACTTTATTTTGATTGCTCGTTATTGCATTTTTATGCAATGTCGCCCTAAATAAAGGGGCCGTGCCGCACCCTGCAAAATGATAAAAAGGTGCAAAAAAGATGAAAAATTAAATAATGTATTAGAGTACGACTTGCAAGTTGATGAGGACCCTTGACGTTGGATTGCAAGCTTATCCATTTTGGCCAAAATTGTAACTAATACCTCATCAAATGTATTATTTACATTATTTAATTTTTCATCTTTTTTGCGCTTTTTATCATTTTTTTTTTATAGGGTGTGGCAGGGCACCTTTATGTTGTTTCTTGTGTGTTGCATGTATATATATAGTGCTGGACGGCCCGCATGCTAATACTATGGGCGTGATCAATAGGTTGTCCAGACACTGTGCATCACATTTATCTGTGTGAATAGTGTCTTATGCAAGCCTTACCTGTGTGCATTGTTGCGACTAGGCAGCGAACCCCTCTAATGTTTGGGCGAGTGGGTGGTTGCTCTCATCAGTAGCTTGCACCTGTGCTGCTTTAGCATTTATTACCGGGGGCCTGCTGCACCCTGCGAGTGCATTTGTCATTTGACAAAGTTTTGGCGAGTCTGCTCTTCATGTTGTCATTTTATGTTCAGGTCACAATTATCAAAAATAACGTTAAATCTTGCAATTTTCACACTGGGGCTGGGACCGCGAGACCGACAGCCGCCAATTTTTTTAAATATACATGTAAATCAAAAGCCCGATTTAAACAATAAAGGTACCGTCACACATAACGATATCGTTGCTTTTTGTGACGTAGCAACGATATCCTTAAGGAAATCGTTATGTGTGACAGCGACCAACGATCAGGCCCCTGCTGGGAGATCGTTGGTCGCTGAGGAAAGTCCAGAACTTTATTTCATAGTTAGTAGTAAGGCCGATAAAAGACATTTGTCCATCCAGTTCAGCCTATATTCCATCATAATAAATACCCAGATCTACGTCCTTCTACAGAACCTAATAATTGTATGATACAATATTGTTCTGCTCCAGGAAGACATCCAGGCCTCTCTTGAACCCCTCGACTGAGTTCGCCATCACCACCTCCTCAGGCAAGCAATTCCAGATTCTCACTGCCCTAACAGTAAAGAATCCTCTTCTATGTTGGTGGAAAAACCTTCTCTCCTCCAGACGCAAAGAATGCCCCCTTGTGCCCCTCACCTTCCTTGGTATAAACAGATCCTCAGCGAGATATTTGTATTGTCCCCTTATATACTTATACATGGTTATTAGATCGCCCCTCAGTCGTCTTTTTTCTAGACTAAATAATCCTAATTTCGCTAATCTATCTGGGTATTGTAGTTCTCCCATCCCCTTTATTAATTTTGTTGCCCTCCTTTGTACTCTCTCTAGTTCCATTATATCCTTCCTGAGCACCGGTGCCCAAAACTGGACACAGTACTCCATGTGCGGTCTAACTAGGGATTTGTACAGAGGCAGTATAATGCTCTCATCATGTGTATCCAGACTTCTTTTAATGCACCCCATGATCCTGTTTGCCTTGGCAGCTGCTGCCAAATAATCTTTATATAGCGCTAACATATTCCGCAGCGCTTTACACACATTATCATTGCTGTCCCCATTGGGGCTCACAATCTAAATTCCCTGTCAGTATGTCTTTGGAATGTGGGAGGAAACCGGAGTGCCCGGAGGAAACCCACGCAAACACGGAGAGAACATACAAACTCTTTGCAGATGTTGTCCTTAGTGGGGGCTTGAACCCAGGACTCCAGCGCTGCAAGGCTGCTGTGCTAACCACTGCGCCACCGTGCTGCCCATTTCGTCGCTGGATCTCCCGCTGACATCGCTGGATCGGCATGTGTGACGCCGATTCAGCGATGTCTTCACTGGTAACCAGGGTAAACATCGGGTTACTAAGCGCAGGGCCGCGCTTAGTAACCCGATGTTTACCATGGTTACCAGCGTAAACGTTAAAAAAAACAAACACTACATACTTACCTTCTGCTGTCTGTCCCCGGCGCTGTGCTTCTCTGCACTCCTCCTGCATCCTGTGTCAGCGCCGGCCAGCCGGAAAGCACAGCGGTGACGTCACCGCTCTGCTTTCCGGCTGACTGGCGCTGACAGTGCAGAGGAAAGCAGAGCGCCGGAGGACAGACAGCTGAAGGTAAGTATGTAGTGTTTGTTTTTTTTAACGTTTACGCTGGTAACCATGGTAAACATTGGGTTACTAAGCGCGGCCCTGCGCTTAGTAACCCGATGTTTACCCTGGTTACCCGGGGACTTCGGCATCGTTGGTCGCTGAAGAGCTGTCTATGTGACAGCTCTCCAGCGACCACACAACGACGCTGCAGCGATCGACATAGTTGTCGGTATCGCGGCAGCGTCGCTGAGTGTGAAGGTACCTTAAGTCGTTTTCTGATTATCACTTCCCTTTAAGAACCACATTTTCTGTGCTCACTTGGTATAATGCATGCCAGCTACATCTAAAACAACAATTTCGTTCCTACCTTCTACAAGTTGGCACGATCAAGACGCCAGACAAACAACAAAACACAAACAGTAACACAATCCCTAAAACTGGGTGACAGTTCGACCCCGAATTAAACACAAGGAACATTTTATAAGAGTTCAAAATAGCCGTCTGAGCCAACGCTTCTGAGAATGTCTGAGCCAGCAGAGTGGGGGGGGGGGGGAATAAATAAATAAGTGTCAACACGTGGTACGAGACCGAAAACAGAAACAGCTTACCGTTGCTAACCATGCGTCTGGCAACTTCCCACAGGACCAAGCCAAAAGCCCAAATATCAACTCTTTTGTAAGAGTCAAAACAATCCACTTGGATGGTCTCATCTAGGACTTCAGGAGCCATGTACCGCTTGGTTCCTACTCGGGGGTTATTCCCGACGTCCAGCTGATTGGTTGATTGCGAGTGAATCACAGCCAATCCTGAAAGAGAAGAGCCCGGAGTCAGAGCCGCGCCAATGGAAGGCAAGGATACGGTAGGCGCGGATTAGCAAAAATCTGGATTACATGAAACAGAGGAAGAGAACAGAATTTTATTCGATAAACTGATTGTTTTCAGAGATTTCACATTACATTTTTATATTGCAGGTCTTTGCTGGAAACAAGCTCCGGACTATTAGTCACTAAATTATTTTATGCTGAATTAAAGGAATTTTCAAGGTATAATAAAATGAGATCGAAATTAATGTAAATGACAAAAATAAAATTAAAAAACTACTGAACGCTGGATACACAAACAAGGTAAGGGACATATTAAAGGCCACTTTTGACTAAAGTCGAACAAACTCTCCAACAACAGCGGGATCGTCCGACATTTAAAATTCATGGGGGGGCATCTCACCTGTCCTCCAACAGATAATGTTGGGGGTAACGAGCGTTACTTTAAAAAATAACTAAAATATTAAAAGGGGTTGTCTGGCCTAAAACTGACTGCAGACTTGTAGCTTATGTGACTGCAGACTTGTGAATCCTCACATCACACGCACTATGAGGATCCGCCGCCAGGAGCAGACAATCGTGTCACCGAAAGTATGCGACTTGCATGCATCCGGCCATATATATATCTACAAGACGTGTCCGAGCTCACAAGTCTAGTCTGTACGTGACCACGTGTGCAAATCGCATACTTGCAGTCATGTGCCCGCTGCTCCCAGCGCCGGAAAATCCTAACAGTGGGTATTGCATGCGAGGCAGGATTCACAAGTCTGCAGTCACATAGAACGTATGTGTCCAAAGTCTGGACAACCCCTTTAAGAACTGCATAAAAGAAAAACAATGGAATTTTTTGAGCAAAATTTGCTAATTGAGTGATGTAAAATTGCCTCCTGTCCTTTTTTTTCTTTTCAGATGTGCTCTAATATAGATCTCAATTTTTATATCCTTTAAGACATCAGAAGAGGAATGACTCTGCGGTAACCTTACAGCCCCAAGATTCTTTTTGTGCCTTTAATTGGGGGAGGGTTTTAAAAATGTTGATTTCAAGCACTTTTTATTTTTTGCAACGAATTCATTATGCACCATTTTTACAACATTTTTTTGTCTTTTTTTTTTTTTTTTTTTTTAATCCCCATCAATTAGGTTTAGGGTGGTTTCACACTTGCGTTTTTGTCTGCAGCGGTTTTTTTTCCAAAAAACGCATGCGTTTTTTTTCCCTATATTTAACATTGAAAACGCATGCGTTTTTTGTGTACGCGTTTGGTCGCGTTTTGTGACGCATGCGTTTTTTTACTGCATGCGTTCATTTTCTGAAATGCTACTAGTAGTATTTTTAGAAGCGTTTTTTGGACCAAAAAAATGCATGCGTTTTTATGCGGGTTTTTTTGGGTCAAAAAATACATTGGAGTCAATGGGGACGCATGCGTTTTTTGGTGCATGCGTTTTTTGCGGTAAAAACCGCATGCGTTTTTTAATAAAAAAAAACAGAAAACACACTGATATGCCACCCCCCAACATAAAGGTGATAAAGGGAACCTAACCCTACCCCTAACCCTAAGGGATCCTACCCCTAACCCTACCCCTACCCCTAACCCTAAGGGACCCTACCCCTAACCGTAACCCTACCCCTAAGGTATCCTAACCCTAATCCCTTTATGGTTAGGGTTAGGATCCTTTAGGGTTAGGGGTAGGGTTAGGGGTAGGGTTAGGATCCCTTAGGGTTAGGATCCCTTAGGGTTAGGGGTAGGGTTAGGGGTAGGATCCCTTTAGGGTTAGGGTTATGATCCCTACCCCTAACTATTTCTGTTTATAGTGGGTTTTTTACTTTATTTTGGTGATTGGCAGCTGTCACACATTTCTCAGCATGCATTCAAAAAACGCAAACGCATGTAAAAACGCATGTAAACGCGTCAAAACACCGCGTTTTTTTCACCACATGCAAAAACGCATGCGTCAAAAAAACGCAGCGTTTACACGCGTTTTTTCACCATGCGGTTTTTGCGTTTTTTACCGCAAAAACGCACCCCAAAAAACGCCAATGTGAAAACAGCCTTAGACAGTGGTTTTCATAATACAGATGTTTTCGACTAATATTGAAACTTTTTTGCAAAGTAGTTTTTGCTTTTTATTTGCGCAGTGGAATACTTGGAACATCTCGTTGAATGTATTGTGAACATTTACAAAAATAAAAAATAAAAAGAACTTTCTTTTATGCCAAATTCATTACAAAAAATGTGCGCAATTTTGATTATTATGGCGCAAACTAGTTAAAGCGCACACAAAATAGACTTAAATAGCTGCTGTTGATGGATGAGGGTCAGTTTGAACCCACGGTCTTGTTTTTTAATTTAGTTTTTTTTTTGTCTTCTATATCTAAAATATAAAGTGCTGCGGAATATGTTGGCGCTATAGAAATAAAATTATTATTATCAAAACCCAAGGAACCATAATAACAGGAATAAGTACTGCCATCTAGTGGCCATCCAGAGTATTAAAACTAGATAATATATATGAAAATAATAAAGAAAAAAAAAATCCCAGCTGCTGTTTATCGCTTAATTGACAATATGATGGCATCTTGATCCGCATAACTGAGCTAAACTATTGTGGGGACAATCCGAAGCAAATTATGGAGCTGGTCTTCATATAGCAGAATGGATAAAACACACTTTGAAGAATATTTTGGTCACACTCCTGGGAAGGTTACCTAGATCGGCTATGCAGCACTGTCCGTTCTTCTTCACTAGAATATTCTTGCTTTTTAAATCCCGGTGAGCGATGGCAGGCTTCCCCTGTGTACCGAATATTTCCACGTGTAAATGTGCTAATCCGCTGGCTATGGAAAGGACGACTCGGAGACAGGTCACCGTGTCCAATGTGGTTACTTGCAAGTAATCGTAGAGGGATCCCATTTCATGGTAGTGCGTAATTAGCCACAACTGCGTGCTGGAGTTTCTGGAAGTCATATCTGAGGCAATGAAACCTGGTAAGAGAAAAGCAGCGAGAATCAGACGATTCCACGGGATCCCATTTCACAACACGTATGACGAGTTTACTGGGGAAAAAAAAACAAACATCCAATTACACTTGTATCCATGGGTTGTGTTTGATAATGCGACTAACTAGGCTGCAATACCTAAAGCAGCCCATGTATAAAGGGTGGCGCCGTTACTGACATTTCAAAACGTCGCTAAAACTAAATGGATTTCCATTGCGGAACTCGACAGACATCGTAGAGAGTCAAATTCATAGAGCTCTATGTAGAGATTCATTTTTGCATTTGTGGGGCTTCGCAAAATTCTCCAAAATGTAAAGAGCCCCATTTATACTACTAATATGATTTAAGCTTATTGCATGCCTGAGAAGCCAAACAGGCTAATCCGTCACTGGTCAAGCTCCGAATAATGACCCAAAGAGGCGGGGAAAAAAAAAGTTTAAAATTGATACTCGCCTCTCGGAATGGCACCGCTCCTCTGTGCTCAGCGCCATTTTTCCCCGCAGTCTCCTGACATCAGGCAGTGACATCACGTGAGCAATGCAGCCAATCAGCATCCTCTGATCAGCCGCGGGGTTCACATTCCACGAATGATGAGAAGATTTATTTCAATCAGGTGAAAAGTGAATACGGCAGCTGATCAGCGGCCACTCACATGATGCCGGATGTTGATGACCGGCGGTGGACACAGCAACGAATACAGATGAGTGTTCCCATTAATAAGGCTGGGAGTGGGCGTATGAGGTGGGCTCAGAGAGGAGGCCACTCCATACCAGGCAGATAATCGCTGCCTCCAACGGCCACGGGTGGAGCACAATCAGTGATGGCATCATTCACAGCGCCATCATGGAGATGCACCGTTCAACATGACCGTGAGCTGTGGTGCAATTACAAAAGTACCAATGGGTCCCTGTGGCACCCCGGTAATATACAGAAACTGTGTTTCCTAAGAGACTAACAAAAGTGAAATAAATAAACATGGTTTTAAATATTTAAAAAAAAATTTAATTAAAAAATAATCAAAACCCACCACCTTTCCCTCCATTACAAGTATAAAAAAATTCTAACAAATTCTGTATCAGTGCATCCCAAAAAAGTCAGATCTATTGCAATATAAAATGCACTATTTCTTTTTCCTTTTTTGGGAGGTGGGGCTGAATTCCACCTAAAAAAAAAAACTGAAGAAATGATGATAAACATCACATCTATTCCATTATCAGCAGGAGATGACTAGGACTGGTAACCCTGCAGCCAGGTAGTCCTCCAGATTCATTCATGGGCTCTGTATTATGACTCCACCAAGCAATGGTTTGGGACGTGGTAATCCAGAGGGCAGAATCCCAAGTACTGATAGATCTGCAGCAGATAAAACAGTGGATTTTATCATAACCGCAGCAAGCAGCCCAGTAAGTGTAACCGCTGGAATCAGGGTATCTGCCCCTACATCATGTTGCTCTCAGACGAGGAAGCAAATTGAGTGTCAGGGTGCTAAAAATAATGCAAATGCATAAACAGAGGATATCTATGTACAGAACCAACCATAAAAGTGCAAAAATACAAGAAAAAAAATAAGTAAGACAAACCCTAAGAGAAGCAGCATTTTATTCCATAGACGTCTAATCCCAGAGGTGATCTCAGTAACCAAGTGTGGCATATTTAAGAGCGGAATCTCAAGTACAGACTCATTCTGCACCTCGCCTCCCGGTTCCTGGAACGCTTGGTGTTAAAACCTAAATCCCACTATTAAAAAGTGAGAACCAGCAGCAGTACACAATCATGCCCAGACAGTAAGATCCTGCTTGTAAAACAGGGCGACAAAGTGGAGCGGAGATTATACTGAACGCGAGATCTGAGCCCAGGGCACTGCGGAGACACTCGAGTCTGCAGATTTTCTTTGGAGGGTGGTGATAATACGTTTCCGGAACCTCAGTGCAGGCAGCGATTTCTTGCTTTGCTGCTCTGCTGTCTGAACATGCAAGGATATTTATAGGGAAAAAAGGAAAATCTAATGAGAAGGAGAAGAAAACAAAAATGTCTGGAATGCTGGGATGGGTTAAACAAAAGGATGAAGGAAAACAGAATTTTTTTTTTTTTTTTAGGCGTGAAGTCTGTTCAGTAAACACAAGCCTGGAGTCTTGGCCCAGATAATGGGCGGAGGATGACATGACCTTGGGTTAGAGGGAAAAGTGGGGCAGGTCAGTTAAGGGGTATAAAAAGATAGGTTAGGGGAGGGCATTTGTCAATCCCGCTCATAGGAACCAGTTTTACAGTTCCGCTCGCCCTCAATAATTTCTTTTAAATAAAGGATGGTTTTATTGGGTTATGGTGGCCTGGGGAGATTGGATGTCCTTGAAGTCTTCTCTAAATTGCTCCAGGTCACTCATCCGAGTTATGTCTCCCTTCATTTGTTGAAAAATGTGACTGGTGTTTTTTTGAGACCCTTGACGAGGGAATGTTGGTTCCCTGAAGTCTGGAGAAAGGAGAAAATGGTTGTGGTTATGGTGCTCCCGAGCCCCCAGATGTCTTCTTTAGCTTGGTTGGCTGTCAAAAATAGAAGGGACCCCACGCCATTATTTTTTTAATTATTCATTCAAATAATTAATAAATACAGAATGGGGACACCTCTATTCTTGTTAACCAGCTTTGCTAAAGCTGTCAGTTTTGCCAGGCTGGTTATCAAAAATACAAATTAATCAACATCATTTTTTATTTATTCATAGCTCAGGTGGCGGCTGATGAATATTCTCATCAGTCCCTGGCTGCTCTCAAAGTGTTCAGTTGAACAGAACTCTCAACATTCTCCCCTGCTATTGCTGATCGCAATGTGTGCAGGGAACAATGATGTGAGCTGTCTTCAGCATCCAGCGCTGGGGGATCAGTGTGAACAGTACCGCTGATTCCCAGGCGATGGTACGTGTGATACTGATGTATTAAAACACACGTACACGGATATCTCCGGTACTGTTTTCTTTCAGTAACGGAAATATCAGGACGTGTGAAAGATACCTAAGGCAGTGTTTGCTCCCGCTGCTGCTCCTGGTGTCTGTCATTACATCAGCAGCCGCTCACTGACAGACCTAGGGAAGCCGTGAAAAGACGGGTGCCATTTTTAAATAAACCGCAGGGGGTTTTGACACCTAAAAATACTTTTTACTATCATTTTCATGTTCTCTCTGGTCATGATGTGCAGCACAAGAAGTAGGGAGTACCGCATCTTAGAATAACGCAGCAGGATTGAGTTCACCAAGTGGCAAACGTAGCTCACACCCAGTTCACAAAAGCCGTAAAATATATATATATTTTTTTTTTTTCAAAAACGCTCTAAAATCAAAATTTTTACTTTTCACTGAAATTATTTCAAGAAATATGAGGCTTCCAGCTGGCAATGCCCATGCATATCAATTAAAAAAAAACGGAATGCTCACCAGATTGACAGAGCCAAGGCTCGGGGAGCTGTAGATTGGTACTTTTCCATTAACAGTAGTTGCTATTAAACAGTTACTAAAACAAGTAGCTGCCTCGCATTCCCATCAGCTATAGCCATCTGGCGAGAACGCAGGACGGGCTTCTGCTAATTAAATCCTCACTCTCCCAAACTGAACGCTCAACCATCTTCCCAAAAGGGCAGGCCAAGAATCCCGAGACACTCGCAATAACCCATCTACAGTTGGCGGTAGGACGCGTCCAAAATTCCGGATGTCATGGACTTAATGCAGCAAAACCTTTAGTCTGCAGCAGACAGCGAACTTGTGTACGAGCGTATGTGTTACCACGCCGGGGAACGCTTACCTAGAATGTTTTCATGTCTTAACAGCACCGTGTTGTACAATTCAGTCTCCCTGAACCAGGACTTCTCGTCTCGTGATGAGAAGATCTTTACCGCAACGCTTTCTCCTTGCCAATGGCCTCGCCATACTTCTCCGTAACGACCTTTACCTGGAGAGAAAATAAAAAATTAATTTTTTTTGCAACTCACTGAGCCATCCTAATGGGTTCACATTTAATGCCATGGACATAAAATTAAATCTAGTTGACGCTTTGCATTTTTATCTTTCAAATATGGCAAATAAAGCCATTTCCATAAAAAGGGTCAATGAATCGTCAATCAGACTTGTCATTCATATATGGAGACTGAGTGGATTGGACGTTGGTTTTATGGGACTTAAAAGGGGTTGTCATTAGTGATGAGCGAATGTGCCAAGATAGTGTTAGCCGAGCATGCTCGTGTGCTAGCAAAGTGACTTTGACGTGCTTGAAGAACATTTTCGAGTGCATGTGTCGCGCTGTCGAACAGCCATCGGGACTCGAACATATTTTTCGAGCACGACGAAGTCACTCGGCTAGCACACGAGAATGTTCGGCTAACATTATCTTAGCACATTCGCTCATCAATAGTAGCCACACATTGACAAGGCAGAAAGAGCCAGTTAAAGTCAGAGCTTCTTCACCCCCCATTTTGTGCATTAGGTGACACTAAAACAAATGTTTATCTCTGCCATGATCTGCAGGGCGACACACGAAATTAAAAAAACTCAACCTCCTATGAACAGTGGATTACTCAGTAATGGCGCTCCAGCATTGTAACCTGAACCTCTTGGCACTGTCACATATTTCAAAAAGGTAATGAATGGTAATACGTCTTACATTATCACTCCGTGTCAGCAAACCCTGAACCCTCCTGACAAGAATTTTATAAACTGACACTCGTTAAAATGTTGGAGCTTTGCACAATAGAAAAATCCTTGCAGGTCTACAGTAGTGAAAGAAGCCTGGACCGTGCCAGCGCTTTGTTACGGGACTTGGCTGCTCGGCGCGTCCTTCATAAAGCGGTGGAATAGAATGCAGCTTTTGTGTCAGCGCTTGTTCTGACTTTACCAGTCTAGCAGATACATTTAGCCCAAGGAAGGTGCTTGTTATCTACTTAAAACTAGGGCTGGCGTCATGAAGAATCAGGACGTTCAGGTGCAACGTGCAGAAATCCAGAACACGTAAAAGTTATCCTATTAAAAACCAACTATTTTAAAAGTTCTTTACTTTAAAATAAGACAAAAAAATATATATAATCAGGCCAAATGCTATTTAGATAATTCAGATCTGTGAAGTATGTAAATAGCAGTGCATGCTTCCATATTTATTCTGCCTGAGCCACAACTTGCAATAATTTGGAAATTATGCAAATCTACATGCAAGAAATTTGGAATCTTTTAATAGAAATGCAATTTTTTTTTTTTTGTCATGGCTCAAGAACATTGTACCCAGAGTGCCGCCAATCTCTTCCTACGGCCGGGATCACACGTGCGAGAAACTAGCACAAGTCTCTCGCATCAATACCCGACACTGCCGCCGGCACTCGGGACTGGAGCGCTCAGCTGCATAGAAATACATGCAGCCGCACACTCCACTCCCGAGTGTCGGCGGCAGTGCCGGGTATTGAGATGCGAGAATCGTGCGAGTTTCTTGCACGCGTGACCCCAGCCTACCTACTGGTATCCCCGATGCCTCTTCCGATTAGTCGGTCTGGACCAACCCCATTGCTGTGACGTGACTAGATGAGCGAATATACTCGTTACTTGAGATTTCCTGAGCACGCTCGGGGGTCCTCCAAGTATTTTTTAGTGCTCGGAGATTTAGTTTTCCTCACCGCAGCTGAATGATTTACATCTGTTAGCCAGCATAA
The DNA here is from genome assembly GCF_032444005.1 of Ranitomeya imitator. NCBI lineage: Eukaryota > Metazoa > Chordata > Amphibia > Anura > Dendrobatidae > Ranitomeya > Ranitomeya imitator. The sequence goes on from NC_091288.1 coordinate 30,727,734, forward strand.
GTACATGTGGGGGTTGCCTGGCTGCTAGGGAATCCCCACATGTACTTATGCTGGCTAACAGATGTAAATCATTCAGCTGCAGCGAGGAAAACTAAATTTCCGAGCACTAAAAAATACTCCGAGGACCCCCGAGCGTGCTCGGGAAATCTCGAGTAACGAGTATATTCGCTCATCACTAGACGTGACCCATGTATGATATCAGGCTCACTAATGAGAAGAGGCGCCGGGCATGCCAACAGATAGAAGGAGGTTCGCAGGACTATGGTTCAGTGGTCACAGACTACCAAAGTAGCCGGAGGACCAGAGTCCAGTGAATCTTTGTGATTAACGATAGTAAGGCATAGAGGATAAACCAGCATTCAGGACCCCATTTATAAGTAAAACAACTACGAATAGTATCTTTCTGCTGAAACCAATATATCCATGCATTAGGCCATATTACCCCACTAGTTTTACAGTCCGTGTATGGACCAGCCATCAGTCTCCAAACCCCAGTGGTGTAGCTAGAGTTTTATGGACCCTGATGCAAAAAAAAAAAACAACCAAGATGGATTCTGGCCCCCATCTACATGCTCGTCAGATGTATTAGCCCTTGTAGCATTCTAAACCCTATAAATACACAAATGTTGCCCTCCCCTACAATGTAATAATGACCCCATCCTGTGCCCCTTCCAGTAATAACGTCCATCACCCAGGCCTATCCTGTAATAATGTTCCCTGTTCTGCAACAGTTTGTAACACATTTAAAAAGATAAAATAAATAATAAAAAAATCTTTGTAACTTCTTCCACAACGTGCAGCGTTCTCTTCTATAGCCGGCACCTGCATTCTACACGCATGCCTGCTATGGGCGACGCATGACATATCGGTACGTGCCGCCTCTGATCGGGCGGCAGGGTGCATCGCAGGGCAGGGAGCTGGCGCAATACATTTCAGCTAGCGCACGTCCAGCTGTATAGGAATATTACACACGTTGCTGGGTTTTCCTGCAAATCGAAGGGTTTTTTTTTTTTTTTTTTTTTTAATTAGGACACCCAATGTATAGCTTTAAAGTCTCACATTTAACATACAGGAAAAAAAATGAATATAGAAAATAAGAGGACCTTGGTCATTCTCATCCATAACATTTCCAAAAAAAAAAAAAAAAGTACTAACCAACACATTCCGCAAGGGTAATCTGGCGAGCCACTGTTCTCTGGACCAGGAACGGAAGCCCAGACCCGCTGCCAGACGTGCACGAGTGATCCAGCAGATCCTAGAGAAATATTACAGATGACAAATTTTGCTTTCTGCATTTGATGAGTAAGAAAAATGCACAAAAGTGACTATCAAATGGAACTGCAAGAAACAGGACAAACTAAGTGATCATTCTTTCTTGCCACTAGGCGGCAGCACTGTGCATTCTACTCTTAAAAACATAAATATTTCAATAAACTGCTAGAAACGATGAGGATTAGACAGAAACGATAGGACGTCTTTTCCTTCATTTTACTAGCACATAATTCATCTAGCGTGGCTTGTAGGAATTAACTTTTTTATTTTACTAGAAAGAACAGAAAAAAATGTTTTTCAGTTTCATGAGAGTTTATTTTACCGTTCTCTACATAAACAACAAAGTTACAGAGATGAAACTTTACCCATCATATAAGTGTGTTATGTTTAGATTGAGGATGGATCGCTTATTTAAACAAGTTAATCCAGTTATATATGAGCATTCTTCTACCCATTCGGGCACGTATTCTTGTCCATAGGGGGAGGTATTACAGCAGGAAGTAGAAATACTTAAGGGATTTTACCATTTCAAATATTTATTGCATATCCACAGAGGTCCCATTAGTGGGGCTCTGGTCTTATCTATCGGTAGAACACGGTATACAGACCCGTTGGAACAATTTCCATAAACTTCAAGGGAGAATTGAATGCATGCATTATAAGTTATGGGAGGTATGGAATGGAAAGCGTTGAGCAAGGAGCCATAAATCTCCAATACAGTTGCGTGAAAAAGTGTTTGCCCCCTTCCTGATTTCCTATTCTATTGCATATTTATCACAAATGTTTCGGATCACCAAACAAATTTAAATATCACACAAAGATAACAAGTAAACATAAAATGTAAATTTTATATGAAGGTCTTAATTGTTAAGGGAAAAAGAAATCCAAACCTACAGGGCCCTGTGCGAAAAAAAGGGTTTGGCCCCTAAACCTAATAACTGGTTGGGCCGACGTTAACAGCAACAACTGCAATCAAGCATTTGCGATCACTGGCAATGAGTCTTTTAGAACACTCGAGGAATTTTGGCCACTCATCTTTTGCAGAATTGTTGTAATTTAGCCACATTGGAGGTATCCAAGCATGAATCACCTTTAAGGTCATGCCACAGCATCTCAATCAGATTATGGTCAGAACTTTGACTAGGCCACTCCAAAGTCTTAATTTTGTTTTTCTTAAGCCATTCCGAGGTGGAATTGCTGGTGTGTTTTGGATCATTATCCTGCTGCATAATCCAAGTGCGCTTCAGCTTGAGGTTACCAACACATGGCCGGACATTCTACCTCAGGGTTTTTTGGTAGACAGCAAAGTTCATGGTTCCATTTACCAGAGCAAGTCTTCCAGGTCCTGGAGTAGCAAAACAGTCTGAGACCATCAAACTACCACCACCATATTTTACTGTTGGTATGATGTTCCTTTTCTGAAATGCTGTGTTATTTCTACGCCAGATGTAATGGGACATACACCTTCCAAAAAGTTCAACTTTTGTCATGTCAGTCCACAGAGCATTCTCCCAAAAGTGTTGGGGGATTGTCAAGATGTTTTCTAGTAAAACTGAGACAAGCCTTTATGTTCTTATTGAGTGGTTATCGTCTTGGAACTCTGCCATGCAGGCTATTTTGCCCAGTCTCTTTCTTATGGTGAAGTCTTGAACAAACACTGACCTTAACTGAAGCAAGTGAGGCCTGCAGTTCTTTTGATGTTGTTGTGGGGTCTTTTGTGACCTCTTGGATGAGTCATCGGGTAATTTTGGTTGGCCGGTGACTCTTGGGAAGATTCACCACTTTCATATTTTACCATTTATGGATAATGGCTCTCGCTGTGGTTCGCTGGAGTCCCAAATCTTTAGAAATTACTTTATACCATTTTCCAGACTCATAGATCTAGAGTACTTGGTTTCTCATTTCTTCCAGAATTTCTTTGGATTGCGGCATGTCGTCTAGCTTTTGTGGAACTTTTGGTCTACTTCACTTCGTCAGGCGGGTCCTATTTAAGTGATTTCTTGTTTGAAAACAGGTGTGGCAGTAATCAGGCCTGAGTGTAGCTAGGGAAGTTGAACTCAGCTTACCAAAGATATGATAAAACACAGTTAATTGATGGGAGGTGTGCAATCATTTCTTCACACAGGGCCCCGTAGATTTGTATTTATTTTTCCCTTAATAAAGACATTCATTTAATTGCATTTTGTGTTTACTTATGTTATGTTTGTCTAATAAAATTTGTTTGCTGATCTGAAACATTTAAAGTGTGAGAAACCTGCAAAAGAATAGTAAATAAGAATAGGGGCAAACACTTCCACACAGCTGTATACGAATTATCCCTTTATGGGGTTAGTCCAGAGTGCTTTTATTTGGTCTAGAAGAATTGCCTCCCATCATTGGGCTACTTCTGATACTGCAGCACATCCTCCTTCACTAGAATAGGTCTGAGCGTTAAAAGGAGTCTTTCAGCACAAAATGACCATTCAAAGCAAGCACAGACGCTCATGGGCACCCTTGTCATGGCCTAATGGCTCATTTCAACTTCCCACCTACTTGTATCTATCTTACATCTATCTACACCCTTCTCTTCCTAGATCTGGCCTTATGAGAAGCACAGGAGGGAGATGGATAGAAAAGGTGTGGTAAGGTAGAAAGATTGACATCTGTTTGGCCACACCAAGGGTGCGCTGTCCAACTGTGCTTGGTTTGAACAGTCATTTTGTTCTGAAACGCTCCACTTATTTTTTTGGTGCAGAATGGGTTCTGAATCATAAATATTTAAGGTGCTCAGAAGTAAATAATAGAATACTTTGGTAGATAAACTTCGGCACTCAAAGAATATGATTCGTAAAGAATATTTTAATCGAAAAGACCCAAAAAAGGAACAAAAAGTTCATCCAAAGAAAAAAAATAGATAATATTCATAGCACAATTTGGCCTAGCAAGGCCTTTTTCAAGAAATTTCTGTGTACATAATGGATACAAAAAAATTGACACATTAACATAGTAGATCAAAAGAATGAACAAACACTAGAAGTACTTCTAGTCTTTATACATTCTTTTGATCTACTATGTTAATGTATGTCTTTTTTTGTATCTATTGTGTACACAGAATTCTTGAAAAAGGCCTTGCTAAGCCGAAACGGTGTGTGAATATTCTCATTTTATCTTTGGATGAACCTTGTTCCATTTTTGGTTAAAACATACTTTACAAATCATCAGTGCCAAAGTTTATCTACCAAAACAATCCATTTATCTTTTACACGGAAAATGTGTAAGAGCAGAGTTGCTTCTAGGAAAAAATAGAGAAATTTTTTTTTTTAAATAAATAGGTAAAACGAGTCGGAAAGCAACAACCACTTTTTGAAATCCAAAACATCCTTACAGCAGTTGTAGTTTTCCTTCCCCAGCTATTCTTAGCAGCATCCACGGAGAAGCGTTTTACCCAACCACTAATGAGCTCAAGTATCTTTTCTCAAAAGTGAAAATTCAGAGTTTAGAAGTCCAGGAAAAAAAAAAAAAAAAAAAAAACAACTTACGGCAAGCGTGCTATCCCCCACATTGGATGCGATCAGCCCGTCTATAGTCCCGTACTCTGCGTCTCGAGTGCTCAATCGTTCCATGTGACGTTGCTGAATTTTTCGGAAGACCAGCATGGCCACAACAGAAAGCACCACCAGAACAATGACAGGAGCCAGGACAAATATCGCTAGGGTCTCCATGCTGTAGTTTAACGCCTCGCCATGCAGCGACTTCCCTAGATAAGATAGAATATAATATTCAGTGACTTTGTATGATAAGGTCGTGTGGCACAGAGCGCAATAACTTCGATTTCACACAGTTCTACATAGCAGTGAAGAGTCCTTGAAAGATCGCGCTTTCACCTCTGTTACATTAATGCAATTATCCATTAAAATTGCTGTGACGCTGGCTTTTATGGTCAATTCAAATATTTAATAAGTCGGATCCGCAGGCCAAGCTAATCCTATAGAGAAACGAGTCCAGTGCTTCAACCTCATCTTTTTATACTCAAAACACCACCTCCACAAAAGAAGAGGCATATATGAGGGTGTCGAGTTCAAGTTAGATTATCCCCGGCCGGTTAGTACATAGCGGTCCATACTCGGACCAAGAATGCCGGATGTGTCAAGCTGGCATAAGAGATACCCCTATAATAAGTTGAGAAAGATGATAAAGAGTGATGAGCGAACGTGCTCGGACGAGAGGTTATTGGAGCATGCTCATGTGTGGTTAGAGCGTCTTTGGTGTGCTCGAAAAATATGTCCGAGGAGGTCAGTATGCAGCAAACCCATGTAGTAAAGATGGCGGCAACACAGGTCTTCTTAGTATTTTGCACATGTGTTGCCACCATCTTTACTACATGGGTTTCAGCATTCCTTCGGAGACCTGGGCAGGTAAACACTGCGGCCCCTTTTCTGCTACATTAATTCTTGAATTGTTGGAGGATTTGTAGTCCTCTTTTAGCGGCTTTGCTATTAAGTTCCAATTAAACACCTTATCCCAGCACGTTTACTCATCACTAATGCTAAATAATCAATTCTGAGCTCGTAACTAGAGCCCAATAAAATGAATGGGTGACTATGTAATACATGGGGTCTCAAAAGGAGGAATGGTTTTCCTTGTAGAATGTGCCAATCTGCTGAAAGGAGACTTCTAGGACATGCAATGCTCCACTGGGAAATTAAAAATGCAAATATCAAAATATATTTGCACATGTAATACATAATCAAAGTGGAACGCAACAAAGCAGGAGTCGCAGTCTGCAGAATCTTTGTGCTTCAATTCATAAAAAGAGGTGACGGAGCCCTGATAGGGCATATACTAAGGGGTTAGCCAGCTATTGTAAGCCGAATTATCATTTTTCTGACAACCATCTAACGTAACATATTGGGGCTTTAATGGCATGTTGGTTGCCATCAAGTGGTCTCAACAGCAAATTTACGGTAACTTAGACATGGACTAATAATGGAGTAGGAGATATAGCGCTGCATAAGCAGCGGAGACACATAATTTGTCATTAAAAGTCCAGAAAAGGTGGATGATAAAGACTGCCACATTGGTCAACACACAACTTTCCCCCAGGTCACATATGCATGAGCTTATAGCAATAATTCTCTCCGAACCGGTCTGAAGATGACAATTCAAAGACCTAAACTGGCTATGTTGAGGTTTGAAGGCCACATCTAAGCATTCGTGAAACACAGTCCAAGTACGGTTTGCGATGCCTGGACTGGCCGCGGGTCTCCTGATCGGACCTCGGCAGCCTTGTATTCGTCCGTGAGTCTCGACAACCTAACGGGCAATCTAGACACCATGGTCCGAAAACTGGAAAAATTAAGACATTCGAGAAACAATTCAGGGGAAAGGGTCCTTAAAATGAAAAGAAAGAAGATATTCCTTCTGGATGCGTCAATGCCTCCATTTACGAAGCATAAATAACACAACAGCGATAGAGGTTAATCGGGTTTTGATTTTTTTTTCTTTACTTGGGAGGAAAATGTAGGTAACAAGAAGTGACAGTTTTATATTGAAGAGTAATTGAGGAATGTTTTATTCCTTGAAGTAGATTATATACTTGTGCTACCTCCTGGGTTGTCAACGCAGAAAGCAAATTATGGAAATAATTTAGCGCCGAAGGATGTAAATAACTACCGTATATACTAGAGTATAAGCCGAGATTTTCAGCCCATTTTTTTGGGCTGAAAGTCCCCCTCTCGGCTTATGCTCGAGTCATACCCGGGGGTCGGCAGGGGAGGGGGAGCGGGGGCCGTGTAATTATACTCACCTACTGCTGGCGCGGTCCCTGGATGTCCCTGCTTCTTCCAGCGCTGCAGATTCTTCCTGTACTGAGCAGTCACATGGTACCGCTCATTACAGTAATGAATATGCGGCTCCACCTCCGATAGAGGTGGAGCCGCATATTCATTACTGTAATGAGCGGTAACTGTGACCACTCAATACAGGAAGAAGATGCAGCGGTGGACGAAGCAGGGACGCAGCGCCAGCAGTAGGTGAGTATACGGGGAGGGGAGTGCAGCGCTGCGCGATATTTACCGCTCCTCGTTCCAGTGCGGCTCGGTCTTCAGCGTCCTCTGGCTGTAACGCTCAGGTCAGAGGGCGCGATGACGTAGTCAGTGCGCGCCCTCTGCTGAACGTCAGTGCCGAAGACTGAGCCACACGAGGAGCAGGTAAATATTGAAAGTGCCGGGGTCCTGAGCAAAGAGAGGGGAGTATGTGATTTTTTTTTATCGCAGCAAAAGCATATGGGTCAAGTGGCTGTATGGAGCATCTTATGGGGCCATAACACTTGTGCAGCATTATAAGGGGCAAGTGGCTGTACGGAGCATCTTATTGGGCCATAACACTTATGCAGCATTATATGGGGCAAGTGACTGTATGGAGCATCTTATGGGGCCATAACACTTGTGCAGCATTATATGGAGCAAGTGACTGTACGGAGCATCTTATGGGACCTTAACACTTGTGCAGCACTATAATGGGGCAAGTGGCTGTATGGAGCATCTTATGGGGCCATAACACTTGTGCAGCACTATAATGGGGCAAGTGACTATATGGAGCATCTTATGGGGCCATAACACTTGTGCAGCACTATATGGGGCATGTGGCTGTGCGGAGCATCTTATGGGGCCATAACTCTTGTGCAGCATTATATGGAGCAAGTGACTGTACGGAGCATCTTATGGGACCTTAACACTTGTGCAGCACTATAATGGGGCAAGTGGCTGTAAGGAGCATCTTATGGGGCCATAACACTTGTGCAGCACTATAATGGGGCAAGTGACTATATGGAGCATCTTATGGGGCCATAACACTTGTGCAGCACTATAATGGGGCAAGTGGCTGTATGGAGCATCTTATGGGGCCATAACACTTGTGCAGCACTATAATGGGGCAAGTGACTATATGGAGCATCTTATGGGGCCATAACACTTGTGCAGCACTATAATGGGGCAAGTGGCTGTATGGAGCATCTTATGGGGCCATAACACTTGTGCAGCACTATAATGGGGCAAGTGGCTGTATGGAGCATCTTATGGGGCCATAACACTTGTGCAGCACTATAATGGGGCAAGTGGCTGTATGGAGCATCTTATGGGGCCATAACACTTGTGCAGCACTATAATGGGGCAAGTGACTGTATGGAGCATCTTATGGGGCCATAACACTTGTGCAGCACTATATGGGGCAAATATCTCTATGGAGCATCCTATGAGGCCCTTATTACCCTTTAAGCAGGATTATATGGGGCATATTTTAATATGGGGCATATTTTAATATGGAGCATCTAATGGGGCCCATCAAACTTTATGGAGCATTATATGGGGCTCCTGATTCACTATGGACATTCAAAAACACTTAACCTACTGATGTCTCAATTAATTTTACTTTTATTGGTATCTATTTTTACTTTTGAAATTTACCGGTAGCTGCTGCATTTTCCACCCTAGGCTTATACTAGAGTCATTAAGTTTTCCCAGTTTTTTGTGGCAAAATTAGGGGGGTCGGCTTATATTCGAGTATATACGATAACTATAATCATCTTACTAAGAAACAGGATACAGACTTCTGAAACCTCTGCGTCTTCAGCGAGCAACGGCCACATACAGGAAGAAAATGGCCACATAATGTGGGGGAGTGGTGTCCGAAAATGTTGTAGAACAGTGGGTTTTTTTTCCTTTTAATAAATGCAGATAACTCTGGAGCATTTATATTTGCGCTGGCGACAATTTTTTGCTTGACACGGTTGTATTTGCCCATGTCAAAATGAGCCAAAACTTAAAAACATTGTGGCGTAAAGCACGATATATTTATGACTGCATAAACAAATGTTGAAATTTCGATTACAATCAGCCATTTAAAAAAAAAAAAAAAAAGTGGAGCAAATACATTAATGTTGCAGCTATATTTAACATGCATAGAAATCTTACGATTCTGTGCGACATTTGACATCTTGGTCTACTGTTTCCTAACATTGGTAATGTACCAATCAAAATGCATTAAAAGCTATATAATTTTAATGACATTCGACACAGGTATCAAAACGAACATGTACCACCGTAATTACAAAGCTGTGACGGCGCAAAGTGGCACGAAAATTTGGGTGATTTTTCAGAAATATATAGAGTGGCAGAATTTATAAGTACACTAGCTTTGCACAAATTATGCAATTTTTGAGATATTAGAGCCAACATCTTTAGGATAGGCTTTTGTCGCATTAGAAAGGGCCAGTTCTCAGAGGAACACTGTCTGTTGCCCATAGCAACCAGAGCCCGGCATGCTTTCAAATCAGCCTTCGTAAAGTGAAAGCTGCTCTGTGATTGGTTGCTGTGGGCAATAAAGTCAATATATAAATATACCGTATATACCACACACACATAGCCTGCAAATGTGATGAGTAAGAAAGAAATGGAGCTATGACTCCATGGCAACAGTAGGTCAAACACGTGTAGTGGCGAATCAAGGCCTACTGGGGCCTTTTACCCCCGCTAAGGGAATCGCTTTCCTAAATGTTTATGGGTGGACGTTCTCCTGACATCAGCACTGACATAAAGCAAAGATTTGACGAGCCTCTATTGTGCCTAGAGATAAGTGGCATAAGAGGCTGCCATTTTCCCTTTCCCCATACCATTCCCATGCTCATTTGATCATACATATTTATGGTGGACTCTAGACATTTTTCAGGCAGCCATGTATATTTTATGACAAGATTATTACAGCACAACGTGCATATAGTAAAGAGAGAAAATATAACCTTTACTTGGCAAGTACGCTGTAATGTTCATGTTACAGAGGTCACTCTGACAGCACTCCACCGCCTGGTCAGGGGACGGAGGGGTCTTGCAGGTCATTCGGCCTTGCTCGTAGACTTGAAAGCAGCCTTTCTGAGAAACCAGTAGACCGTCGTTTATACTGAGGGAGGCGAAGCATTGCTGTCCGTAACAGTGGTCTCCACTGCCGCAGGAGACCCCCTCGCACACACATCGATATTGGGCAGAAGTCACCTTTACCTCCTCATCTGTAGATAGAAACCAGAGTATTAGTAGCGTCATGAATGATACGATCACGGACAGAACGATAGTGGGTGCAGTCGAACCCACCATTACCCAGTAACCTAGGGTGGCCCAAAAAGGTCCTTTTAGCCAATATAAGAGACAACTAATACTATTAAAGACAGAGCCGTGATAGTTGAGGGGGCCTGCTGGAAATTTTGCATTGTGCCCACAAACTTCCAAGCTGCAGCATTGTTTTGACAGACAGGATGTCCTAAACTAATTAAAAAAAAAACAGAATCTAATAAATGTTGCATGTTTATAGGAGGTTATTCAGGTGATTAAGACTCATTATTTGTTCTTAGGAAAGATAAGCAATATCACATTTGGGGGTGAAGAGGTGGGAGAAGCAACTCCCAGCAGACCACCGATATGATGGTTGAAGGAAATGGAGTGCTCGAAGTTTCACCGCTCTATACATCATGTAAAAATATTGCAATCAATGTCTCAAAGTCAACGCGAGGGAGCGTGTAGTATCATCTATAGCTAGTGCACAATGTATGGAGCCCAGACTTAATTCTCAAGACTCCCCTCCCCCATTACAGCGATGTTGTTACCAGGTCTCCAAGTGCTAGCATGACTTTGCAATGCCACTTGAGCCCTGCAATTAATCAGTGCCCAATATTGGGCTGCGCCGCTGCTCAGTTTGTCTGCGGTTCGTCCAAAGGAAGTAAAAGCGCAGCAGGTACTGATTTTTTTGCAGGGCTCAAATGGCATAACAATGTGACACAAACTGTGGTTGAGACAATGGAACGGTGCAGTTGCGGGAGGGGACGACTACATTTTATTTTACAAAGGGGGAAGACTACATTCAGTAAGGTAATCCAGTTAGTAAACAACCCTTTCAATTTGGGGTTGGGAAACTCTCCGTTTTAGTGAAAATGTTATCAGAAAATAAGGTACTGTATACAAGTTTGCAGATTTCAGATTTTTTTTTTTTTTTTTTTTTAATTAATCTGGTAAATTGAAGAAAAAATTATTAATTTTCACACTGGCCACTAAGCTAAATACTAAACTCATACTTCCAGTTCCATAGAGATCACTTTTTGGCAGTCTTTATCATTACAGGTTGGATTACAAACACCAAAAATAACACAGAATCCATCATTCACAATACGCGATGCCAGAGTTCACCTTCTGACTCCCCTTATAACGACCTTTCGTCTAGATCAGAGTATGTCCAGGAAAAAAAAAAAAAGTCAGAGCCCACCTTTTGCTGCTCATGTGGTTGATGTACGGAACAAAGAGTTGGAGTCTAAATATTAAGGATAGTTGTTTGATGTATAGTAAAGTAAATAAATCCTCAAAAGGAAAAAAAACTATACTTAAACGAGTGGTCTGCTTTAGAGAACACTTTTTTTTTACTTAAGTGATGCATATCACATCAATGATTTTTGCAATTGGGTTTCATTCAAAGTTTTGCACCGTTTGTTGCAATGCCTATTGCTAGCTGCAGAATGAGTCAACTGAGAATTAGTCAGTCCGCTCTGATTGTGACAGGAAGTTTGTAACACTGTCTTTTTTCTGAGTTCTATCCAGCTCACCACATCAAAGCTTAACATGCAGGAAAACAGAGCTTGTAAGGCTGTATTGTATTTTCGTGCACGCAAAACACATGAATTCATGCAAAGTGTATGTGATTTATATAAATCTCCATGCCCACTGCTTTTTCCAAGGAGCAGAAACCCAATAAAAAAGGCATGTGATCGGCAAATAGCTTTAATAAGACCTTATTAAGAAAGTGAAGTAACAGGAAGCTCCCAAAACCAAAAGATACTCTATTTACAACATGACAAATTAAAAACTTGCAGAAGAAGAACGTGTTAAAAAGAGGCAGTAAAGAAAGGCAAATAAAAAAACCTAATTGATGCAAAAATGCCGCAAACGAATCTGTATTAAAACCGCACCAAACAGTCATTGCGGGGACAAAAAAGACAAACATTGCAAAAATTTTAATGTAACCAAAATTGCAAAAGTGTTTTTTAGCACCCAAATACTTGCAGCTAAAAATATATATATAGTTAGTGTGTGTGTGTGTGTGTGTGTGTGTGTGTGTGTGTGTGTGTGTGTGTGTGTGTGTGTGTGTGTGTGTGTGTCTATATATATATATATATATATATATATATATATGAATCATCCGCAAACCTAGTTAAATAATAAGTAACATCGTCAATGCATTCTGATGTTTTCGAAATAGGCAAGTTAAAGTGGTAAGCCCATGAAGGACATTGCAGACATAGCTGAGGAGACAATAGACTTTGTAATGTCCCTTAGATGTTAAAAATCTAAATGTATACCCTGCTGTGCTGTAGCGGACACCGTGAAGGTCCAGAGCTTGGACCGGGCAGATAACAGTAATAAAATCAGACTTTGAATTTCCCATTTCTAAGCCGTCAGCAATATTTTATTTTCAATTTTGTTTTCCAAGCCGCATTCTGAAGCGCCTAACAGCAGGAGGCCTCATCCATCTGGAGAATATTTACAAGGATTTATGAATTCTGATTCATCCGCGCATTCCCCGAGTTTGCAGTGATAATATTAGCAGTCTATAATTTTATTTCTGCTCTCCCATTTGTAGCGGGATATGCTTTGCACCTGGGCGAGGGTTCTATTAAGCGGTTGTTATTATTATAGGTACTTTGTATCATTCTTTTCTTTTCAACGGTAACAATGGCCAGAAGTATTATGCTGGAGATGGAAATTTATATTCAAGCCCCGTAGGGGGTTTAAAGACTAACATGAGCCGCACTGCTGCTTGAGAAATAGGCGCGAGAGCAAGTTTAACTTAACGGAGCTGCCCAGGACTAGTAAAAAAATAATAAAACATTTGCCGTCTTTCCAGGAATCGCTCACCAGCTGTTCATGGGCGGTGTATGACATTACGCTACAGCTCTATTATCTTAATGAGAAAGAGCTGCAGTACCAGACCCAACCCATGGACCGATGTGGCGCTGTTACTGATAAGACTCCTGTTTGTAGTCTTGGAATTTTTTTTTTATTTTTTTTTTTTTTTTTTTAATGCAAACCCAGAAGTAGATCAGCAGGAAGAAATATTGTAAGTCTGGCTTCATGTCAGAGTTCCATGCTCCATGTTGTAATTTCCAGACAGAAACGTAACATCTTTTTTATGCCTATTAGCACACACACGGGCTACAACTGCCCTAGTTTAAAGGGACTGTCAGAATGACTGTTCAAACTGAGCCGAGGGGCTCCGTGCACCATGGCGTGGTCAAACATTTAAGACTCCTTCTCTCCTGCTTGGTTTCCATCTATCTCGGCCATAGCTGTCAAACAAAGAGGGGGAAGGCAGAGAGAGAGGGAACAGAATTAAGGTTTTTGAGTTTTTTTTGCGGACTCTCAGTTGCGATAACCAGATAGTCTATGCATCTGGTTATGTTCTATGCATGAAAAACATAGATGAACATGTACGTGAAAAAAAACAAGACGCCTGACTGAGGCCATATTCAGAACATGAAGGTGACAAGTGATCCTTCTCTGCAGTGTCAAACAACAAGTACAACTCTACTTCCACATGTTTAAAATCAACCGTAAGATTATATTTCACATTTTATTGGACAAATCTCCCAACGATAAAGTTTTTTTCAAAACTAAAAAAAAAAAAAAAAAAACTCAAAATGTACTGTTCCAAAGATTTACAAATTATTATGCCCAAGAGTTTCCAAATGTTTTATAGGTTGTACCGAACTAAAAATGGCCATTTGTTGAATTTGTAGCATTAAACAGGTCACATTTACTGAAATCAACAGCTTTTTCAATCAAAAGCATCTTAACAGACCAAGTTATATGTTAACATTCTTTGATATCAATTGCATCCATTGAACTTGTGTTTTTTTTGGATAGTTTCTGTTTGAATTTCTTTGCAGGATGTCAGGATAGCCTCCCAGAGCTGCTGTTTTGATGTGAATTGCCTTCTAACCTCCTAGATCTGGTTGTGGATTCTCCAAAGGTTCTCAATAGGGTTGAGTTCAGGGGAGGATGGCGACCGCACCATGAGTTTCTCTCCTTTTACGACCATAGCAGTCAATGACTTGGAGGTTTGGTTGCAGCAAGAGATGATGCATTATCGGTATAAAGATAATTTGGCTACGGATGGCACGGTTCTTCTTTTTGTACCATGGAAGAAAGTGACAGTAAGAAATGCTATATACTTCGCTGAGGTCCTTTTCACACGACATGGTTGTCATCCACCAAGCATCCACTACTCCCTTCATCTGGACCATCCAGGGTTGCACGACAATCATCACTAAACAACACAGTTTTAAAAATAGTCTTCACGTATGTCTGAGTCAGTGCAACCATTTCTGCTCTTGAGCACTTATTATTGGTAGCCAAATAGTAGGTTTATGCACAACTGCAGCCTCTCGAGAATCACAACTTGAGGTTCACGGGACTACAGATGCACCAGCAGTATCAAATACCCGTTTGCTGCTTTGTAACGGTATTTTAGCAAAGGTTCTCAATGAATTTATCTGGCAGAACCCTTCCTCATTATGCCTTTATCTGCCCGAACCCGTCTGAACTCTGTTATCAGCCACAAATCTCTTCACAGTACAATGATCGCACTAAGTTTTTGTGAAATATTGATATAGTTTCATACCTCGACCAAGACTTTGCACTATTTGACACTTCTCGAAAAGGACAGATCCTTTTTCTTTTTCCCATATTGATTGAAACCTGTGGCTGCTCAGTATTAAGGAATGTCCTTCATAAGTAATTAACTTTAATTAGGCACCTGGCAAACTAATTATCACAAGTGTTTGAGACCGATTTCAGTGATCCAAAAGATCTTAAGACACAATAACATCCATGAGTTTAGTTGAAAAGCAAAACATTACATCTCTATGAAACAAATCCAAATTTTCAGACTAATTTGGAACGTAGCATACTTATTAAAACAGATGCCCAAATCTAAAAAGGGAACTTTTAAGATGGTGCACGATACAAGTATATTTGTCATTGATCCTGTTATAGAATGAACCTTTTTTTTTTGCATTTATGGATTAGCTGTCATTTACCTTAAAGTTTGTTCTCACAATTTTATTTGCTTTATGTAAGAAAACGCTTTCAAACATGACAAAGGTATTTTCATCAATGTAAATAGCCCTTATTTTCTCCAGGCAAGATAGGCCAGACACAACAGTGCCAGCAGAGCGAGCGGTGCATAACACGCCTCGGGGGAAGGCGGGCGGAGAGCGCTCACTGCAGATTCCTCACCTTGTTATCAATCCTTATTCATAAAAACACCAGCGTTTTCCCCCTCGTCTTACACCCGGCATGAAAAAAAAACCTTTATAACTGTGGAATTTAAAATATGCAAAAGCACCAAGAGGAGGCCAAGCATTTACAAGATTGCCACCAACTATCTGTAAGGGAGTTCGTAAAAGATAAAGCTGTTTCAGATGTCATTTTGTACGAGCCGCAGACCATTATTAGGAGGTTGGCAAAAAGCTGTCGTATAACAAGGGCGTGAGGAGTTTTCAGATGTTTAGACTAGTTTCTGTAAAGACAAGTGAATTATGGATCATTCTGCATTATTTCCAAAGCAGGGCTGCCAAAAACATTAGTGAGCGGAGTGTCAGACATGGTGCCAGACTGGTTGGGAGCGTTGCTTTACCGAGCTGAGGCTTCATTTCAGGTTATCGCCTTCTTTCTATATTTTTTTTTCCCCAAGCCACCCTTAAGTACAGGCAACACCAAGGCGTCTGTGCTTATAGTATCCACACACAGCTACAGAGCAAGTAGAAAGTCCCAAAGAACAATCGGGTTAGCAAAATTGGCCAAATGAGTGTTTATAAGAATGCTTGGGCCCAATCATCGGCTCCTGTAAACATGCCACCAATTGTAGAACGAACAAGAAGAATAAAAACAACTTACATTTGGCAGAAACAATCCAATTGGTGGACAATGTCCTACCAATATGCATACTGTATGGAGATGGACAATTGTTCTGTCCCCACACAGTTTGCATTGGCCATTGTTAAAGGACTTTACAACTAGTCAATCAGCTTTTGTTATGGGTAGAAATTTTCACTTTACCCGACATATACCAAGAATAAAAGCTAAACGATCACCGGTTTAACCCAGTGTTATTTGTAGGTCCGAACACTAAAGCTGAACATGGTCTTCGAGGATTTATCCACCATTGTCCAGAACAGCTTACTTTGCAATCGGAAGTAAGCAGTGCCGATGACGTTCCGACTAGTGATGGGTTGACCTGCTTCGATAACTTCTTGGGTGTTATCCCAATATCTTGGGCGTGCTCTTATATTATGTTTGAGGCCCCGCGGCTGCATCTTTTGTGGTTGTTAGACAGCATGAACACATGTGGGGATTCCCCAGCAAACCGGCAATCCCTGCATGTATTCATGCTGTCTAACAGCAGTAAATCATGCAGCTGCGGCAACTCGAATATATGAGCATGCCCAAAATACTTGAACACCACCCGAGCATGCTCTGATAAGACGTTATCCGAGCACGTTCGCTCATCACTAGTTACGACCCAAAAAGTGCACGATCGGCATATAATGTTCATGTGTCCTAATGCCAATGGTTCTCACGGCTTGGCCAGTATGCAGGTCATAACATCACATGAACTGTTCACCTCTGATGGACAAGTGTAAAGCTCTGGATGGCGACGGAGAACCTCTTTAATGCACCTTGTTCCATGTATTGTTAAAGAGCTCCAGCAGTCAGGACTTCATAACATCGCATAATAAGAAAAAAGTAGGCTACAAAAGCCTCAGCCAGCGGAGCACGGAACTTCATCCTGACCCCCAGACGTGAAGCAGCAAAAGATAAAGAGAAAACGTTCGTGTTCCAGCTCCTTAAAATTGGTACGTCTTAATCCATATAAAATTTAAAAATGAGCAAAAAATCCTTGCACATACAAGATGCAAACATGTGGACATAACAGGTTAAAGCGACGCGTTTCGATCTATAGCCAGGATTAAGATCTCTATAGATCGAAACGCGTCGCTTCATAACATCAGCTGGAATTAAAGACCGGCAGCGGACTGGATAGCTTTGTAACAGGTGAAGCGAAGAGAATGGTTTCTTTTAAATCACACAATATACGGTATATCAATCACCAAACAATTGCAGTGTATTTATCTGGCTATTAGATGATGCCGCTGTATGGGATTTCCAGGATTTATAGGTTAAAGATTTATCCTTAGGAATAGGTCATCATTATCAGTGGATCTGTGGAGGTCTGACATCTGTAAACCCAACCTGGTTTACAGAACCAGAACTATATTAGCCGCTCACTGCAATGGGAGATGAACTGCTGCAACAGAGAATGGCCACTGCATAGTGCATGGAGCCAAGAGGATCTGGCCATGGAGGCTACTCACAGCTGATCGGTGGAGGTGCCAGAGGTCGGACCCCCATTAAACTAATATTGATGAGCTAGCCTAAGAATAAGTCATCAATATATAAATCATGGACGACTCCTTTAAGGCTGCTGCATGGAAATAAGATGGAATACTTTGAGCACTGCCTAATAAATCTTCCTGACGGCAAAGCTCTATGTAACGTAATGTTCAATTGTGAAATAGCACAGAAAATTATTAGGCAACGTTAACAATACAGTTTTTATACTCACCTTCCATGCTAGGAGATGAAAAGGCGACCATTATGAGTATGGGGATAATTATACCACCATCCACCATTGTACAGCCCTGGAGAAAACAAAATAAATATACTTAAGAAAAACGGTGTGAACACACTTTGCAGCTGCGAAACAAAAAGAAAAATGAAATAAAGAAAGAAAAGAAAAAACACTCTTACATTCAAGTCTATTCACTTCTGCAGACACAATGGAGCATAACTTCTACTCTTACAAAAGCAGTTTATCTCAAACGATCACAAAATTACAAGAAAATTTCTATACAAAACAGGTCTTTATGGTTTCCAAGGTAAAAAAAAAAAAAAGAAACAAAAACAAAATAAAAGTATTTAAAATCTTTTAGAAATGTAGCACGGCTTAAGTGATACGTATTCATTATTCAGATTCCATGCCCGGCTGATACAATATTTCGATACATATCTTTATTCCTCTCTATATATCCATCTTACATAATGTAATAATTACAATTCACCCTTCCCACTCTCCGGGGATATTACATCCCACGTGATGTATGTTATCGTAACCACCGCATCAACAAACTGGAGGGAAGGCACAGTCCTTCATTATGACAACATGACAGCCAAACTTCTCTAACGTTTAGGAATGTTGAATGATGGTAGAGAATAGAACAATTGATCTTACATCTAGAATAGTTAAGTTTCCAATAATCCAAAACATTTACCAACTTGGTTTTGCAAAGGTTTTTTTAGATGAGCTTTTTCCAAAATACTCTCAAGGATTTTAAGGCAAAAAAGCATCAGGAAAACACCGGCAGTCGGTTTCCCGAAGGGTCTTCACTGACTGTTTTGCCATAGTTTATGAAGTGTCTCCGCCGTCCTTGCCTTTTTCTCTATACTTTCATGCACATAGAAGAATGTTTGTGCTACTACTTTTAATTCCTCAAGGTTTCCGAACCCTAAAACTGTTAAAAGAATTGACATGAAGACGAAACATTCGCCAAACAATGTCAATGCTAAAAAGGCTTGGAAATGTCCTCCTATTCATTTCTGTGTGAAATCTACTTTGCTGTAGGGAGGTGTTTTTTTTTTCCCCATGTTTTTCTTTTCTATTTTTCCCCCTACCCCCCTCCCCCCCCCCCCCCCGACCAGGTTTTTTTGATCCAGTCTTCTTCAGGTTTTGCTTCAATCATTACGTTTTTCCAAAAACTCCATGTGAGCATTGCCTAAGATGAACAACTTGCTTTACACGTTTGCAGCAGAAGGACACGTCCTTTAAGTACTAAAACCATGGACAATTCCTTTCTATTAGGGTTCGCTCACACTTTAATAGAAAAAAAATGATCGGTCCTATTCTCATCCAGGAGAGAGGGATGATTTTATCACTTGTCATCCGTATGCAATCCGTTTTTTACTCAGCTATTAAATCTTACAGGAACAATTGGTTTAGCATCTTACAGAACTGCAATGAATTCATAAACCTTGGATTCCATAATGATATCTGTATGACCAATTGTTATCTCAACCCATTAGAATTTGGATATAAATCACAGCACGCAGGATATAGCGGAGAATAGAAAAAAAAAAAAAAACAATGCAAATCTGCATGGCCCCATTGGATAACATTGGTCTGAGCGCAATACCTTTTTTGTCGCATTGTACTTGTCCGATTTATACACTAGTGTGAGCGAGCCATTAGAACAAGCTTTTTTTATAACTAGGTTTGTGCAAGGAAACCAATACAGCCTTTATTGCTATATCACTAGGTAGATTTGGCAAAAAAAAAAAATTTGAAGAAAAATACATAGAAGAGCTATAACACCAAACTACAAAGTAAAAAAAAAAAAACACATTAAAATGACTATTGATGGTAAAAGATGAAAGTCAATATGACCACCATAATTGTCATCAGGGTAAGGCTATGTTCCCACAATGAGCTTTTTGGCGAGTGTTTGATGTTGCAGATTTTCTGCACCCAATAAAAGGGGTTGTCCACTACTAGGACAACCCCTTCTTTAAACAAATTTTTGGCCTGCATAAAATAATAAAGCCTAGACTCCCCTCCCGTGCTGGTGCCGTTCCAGCATTGTTGCCATTCGTGGGCCCGGGGCTCGAATACGGTTGTTGTGCCACATGACACCGGCCCTCAATCGGCGCTGGAGTCACCGTCGCCTTCGGACAAAGTGAACATGAAGAGGATATCTGGGCTGCAGCTGATCTAGGACTTCCTCCTCATGCTCAATTCGATGGGAGGCGGGGACAGTGACACCGGCACTGATTCGGCACCGGCATCACAACCGCACAGGAGCCTCAGAAGATGGGAGTTCTGACAACACATCAAAGGCGCCAGCACAGGAGGGGAGTACAGGCTTTATTACTTTATCGGGGCCAAGCGAGGTGTATGAGAGGGTGTCCAAGCAGCGGACAGCTTCTTTGAGTAAAATAGGTTACTTGCACTTTTTCAGAAATATGCAGCATAAAAAAAAAAACTCACCAAAAACTCATCGTGGGTATGTAGCCTTAGAGGGGAGCTGTAACTCAACTTTCCTCTTCTCTAAACTTGAAAATTGTCCTAGACAAGCAGAAATAAGCATTCAACATAAATGCCGAGTCTTTAATTGCAAGCTCTGCTGCCCACAGATAACGATTTATCTAGAAAGCTTTTCCCGTCAGCCTGCACAATTTTCCACCCTTCTCCCTCGCCTGCTCATGACACATTTTTCCCCAATAACTCCCTTGTCTCCCTCACAATGATACACTATCTCATACAATCGCCAACATCCTTCCCCTGTAGATCCGCCAATAAAGATGACATTGCTAAGTAACCCTCCTACAGAAACAGATTCATGAAAATTCATCTTCGTAAGAGATCCATAAAAACGCTACGAGGTCAACAATAGAACACCACAAACAATTACACAAAAACAAGGCAAAAAAAAGACAGCAAAGTAACAAGAATGCGTGCAAAAAAACCAAAACAAAAATCACTAACAAAAAGCAACTTCGGAATACTGGTGAGAGAGGAGTATGGTATAAGGATAAATATATAAATATAAAATGGGTCCAAGGAAAACAGGATTGTTTTGCACAGTTTTATCGAAGAATGCTCCATATGGTACAAATCATCCACCTTCATCCATAGTCTTATGTATATGGGCACCTTAAAAAGCATAGAACTATTTTGCTGCTATGATCCGAGTCAGCTGTCACATTTCTCCCAAATTTATCTTATTGACATGATCCCCAGTATGATAGGTAAGCAATTTCTGGACTAGTGGGTCTCCAGACCCAATCTCAAAAGCCTCATACATGCTCATGAAGAAGATTAGTTTGGGTCAGGAGACTCGCGGCACAATCCATACACTAATCGAGAACCTTCGATATCACAGATGCCAACCCCCCACAAAAAAAAACTAAAAAACACAAATAGCAGCTCCTACTCCATAAAAGCACTAAACTAATTGAATAAAGTTCTCCCATTAGGAGCCACCTCTGTAGATTTTGTCATTTGTGCCAAAACAAAGTATACAAGAAATTGCACTATTTCTGGTAAAATGAAGGACACAGTGATGAAAACCCAAAAGGATCCACGATTGTCACGAGTCCATAGAGCGATGCAAATGTCAGACATAGAAGAGCCCTAGAAAACTCCAGGTGCCACAGTGACTTTTTGATTAGACGGGAAGAATAGTGATGCACCGGTGACGCTCTTCATGGAAAAAAAACAAAAAAAAAACACGGAAGCCTGATGAACCCCACTGTCAATAGGATTGTGTTGGGCACCGATGGTATCCAGAAAGGAGTCATGGCTTCTGTTGTAAATGGAAAAAAACAAGATAAAAATAAAGAGAGCAATGGTTGGCAGAGTCCTAACTGCACGATTATAGGAAGTAGTTTGAGCTTCTCCGGCTTCAGAAGTAAAAATTTGCCATGGCAAAGACCGTAAATAGGTGTCAAGCAAAACACAAAAATATTATTTCCCCAATGTTCACATGGTGCTCATATCCTGCCCTTCTCATTCACAATCCGCCAACCTGGTCAGAGACACTGAATAAATGAACCGTTTGTTTGTGGTTTTCCCTTTGAAGGAAGCTTGGCACACGTTACAAAGAGGCCCTTTTTTTGTGCAGCAGACGCAAACACTCACAGACAGACCACACTTCCAGTGAAGATGACAAAGGCTCAGGCTGTACTTAATCTCATGGCACTAAAGTATGCTCCATAGACAAAACATAACATCCCTCGTCTGCATAATATAAAGGATCTCTCTCTCTCTCTCACTGTCCTGCAGGCTTCTCCAGTTACAGAAGCGGCCAACATGTCTTGGCTTTCATAAATGTTGAGAAATACCATCCTCGGAGAACTTGTGCATTAGGACTGGCATCTTTCCTTTCAGTGGAAGGGAAATATCAATAATTTATTGTCTATAGTGAAGGACAAATGTCAAACATTACCATTTTCCCATTTTATTCCTTTGTTTTCCAGTTATCAGATGCCTTCTCTGGTCTGAGACAGTGTTTGCACGGAAATGAGACAATGGGAACCAACAAATATTGGTCAGAATAATGCGTCTGTATCTTCTCTACGACTCCTTACTCAAATCCTACAGACTGGGTCTACCAGATCACATGTTTTCTTCTAACGGCATGCTGCAAGGGAAAGGTGGTGTTACTCGGTGGACAGTCAATTCATGTCTGATAATTTAATAGCTGGAGATACCAAAGTTATCGTTGCTTTTTTGTTGCCTATAGTCACACATTCGTGTGTTACAATTGGGCAGACCAGTTTGTTCCAAGGTGTCATCCAAGCTGCATCCATATTTTTTTTTTTCCGCTTAAGGTAGAAGGTCAAAACTTTTTTTTTTTTTTTTTATCCAATTGATCAGATGAAACTCGGAAGAAACGGTGAAGTACAAAGTCAGTCTTACACATTTCATCTATTTTCATACAGAGCCCCATAGACTTTAACGGCAGAGTGATCAGCGAAACAGATGAGGATAGGACCTGCTCAAAGTCTCACGGACCGGACAGATGGATCCATTTTTAAAAAAAATTGTGCACAGATCAATGAAACTTAATTGCTCTGTATGCTGTCCAAGATAAAAAACAAAAAAACAGCATGTGTCACATGGATGTGCGAATGCAGCCTTTGTGGCCTCTGATATTCATAAACCATAATTAACAATAAAAAAATTGAGGTTTTTGAAACTGTACCAATTCTGTCATGAAGATAAATGACTAGCTTGTGCGATATTTTTTTTTTTTTATCATGGGAAGCCGGAAATAAGCCTTTGTCAAACCCACTGCTAGCAAAGGATTTTGCATGCGGACATACAACATACCCAATGTCTTCTTTCGCTCTATATCTGCCATATTCAGACAATTATATCGAATACTAGATTGTGGCCCGACTCTAATGCATCGGGTATTCTAGAATATGCATGTCCCCGTATTATATGGACAATGATGATTCCAGAATTCGCGGCAGATTGTGCCCGTCGCTGATTGGTCAAGGCAACCTTTATGACTGGCGGCCTCGACCAATCAGAGACGTGGGATTTCCAGGACATTATATATATATATATATATATATATATATATATATATATATATATATATATATATATATATATATATATATATATATATATATATATATATATATATATATATATATATATTTGGTCAGCTATGCAAAAAGAACCTTCAATTATCCAGTATTTGCCTGGCAATAGGTCTGTCAGGTTCCTGCAAACAGCTTCCCATATCTTATCTTTCTGAACCCAATAAAGCCGGTTTGACATTTCTGACATTCACCGTCCGAAGATGGACCACAATGCCCAAATCGGCTGTGAGTCTCCTGACCTAAACTCAACAGCTCATAGGCATATATGAAGCTGCTAGGTCAGAAGACCCACGGCCAGTCTGGACATCATGATCTGTACTCAGACCATAAAACCAGCTTGTTTTTCTAGATTTGCTCCTTACCCCAATTGTATGTGAATTTTTAGGTTTTGGGTTGTGTTGGGCTATAGCAGCCTCGAACAACATACATGCTCCTTCCTAGGACTACACTGATAATGCTGAGGAAAATCGGTCTCTCTCAGTGTACAATCCGCCTGTAGTTCCAAGCTCAATGACAAAGTGTTCTGAAAAGTAGTACTGTATGACATGGCGCTGTGAAATTTTGGGAGAGCCATTTCCTAAAACATTAAATTTACCATTTTTAACAACTGTTGTATTCAGTTACAAAGCACACAAAAAATGTATTTGTCATAAGTGATCATAAAGAGAAAATGTAATGAAAAAAAAAAATACAGTAATTTAGTTACAAAAGTGTGGGCCGATGCTGGACATGAAATCACCCACATGTTTGCTGTAAGGGTCACTACTTTATAAGGATGAGCCATGGTGAACCATCATGGTATGATGTGGGATGGGAAGAGGAGGTTCAGCAAGGTTAAACAGACACAATTACGTCAAAAAGTGTAGGCACCAAGAAGTTCTTATGTGTGTAGGTGATTAAATTATCACCTGTGCAGTACAAGGAAATCCTGAAAACATGACCTGTTTGCAGCCCTCGAGGAATGCAGTTTGACACCCCTGATCTAAGGAACCTCAAGAAAGTCAATTATTGACACTGCAATTTTTTTACCCTGTATATTTCCAAAATTTCGAGAACACGAAAAAAAGAATCGTATAGATAAGGGACCAAAAAGCGTAAGGTGGCTTCCCTCTATCTGCACCGACATTGGAGAGGGACCATTTGAGAGTACAATTTTTTTTCTTCTCAAAATGCCATCAGTATTCCAAATTAGATACACTACAGTCAATAGTTCCCCAGTCGGAAATGGCTGAACAATTGATTTACACCCATTTGCCGTGGAAGGAGTACAAAAGATGGTAAAAAAAAGCAAATTAGAAAAATCACACATGATCGATGGTCTCGCTTCGCGTACAGTCAGCAAACTAGGACCACCAATGTTCATAGATGTCATTGTTGGGCACCAGGATCAAACTCTGCATCTCAGAATTAGATACGAGTCACCAGACTACTGTGGCACACAAGACCACGTGTTCATCCAATAAGAACATAATAGCCAACTTATCATATCGCTCTGAACGGATTTAGATTTTTCACAGCTTTGACCATTAACTAATTACAAAAGACCTTTGCGAGACGTGAAACCGAACCAGTGTTCCATGCCGAGCCCCATTATCCATTGAGGATATTAATCATAAATACCATCTGAGCCATTTCATAACATTCATACGAATGACATCTCTGTAAATACAGGGAATGGAGAGATGTGTTAGGGCCTGTAGGCTTCTTTGGATGTAATGTGTTAATAATTATATGGTTTCAAAGCTAAAGGTAGTCAAACATAAATCAAGATAAATATATATTAATGGAACAAAAGAAAATGTACTTGGAAATTTGTCTGCATGTTATTAGACCAAATTTTTTTTTCTGCAATTAAATTTTGAAATTCAAAGAAATGACATTTTGGCTGGGGCCACATGGCAACGTTGGTCATATGTCCTGATAAGTGATGATCAAGACTGGAATTCGATCATATTAGTTGCCAAAAATACAAACTTTATATTCATTTGCCACCGCAGAATTCAATTCACGACGTGCAAATTTTAAGTGGCAATGTTGTCCTAGGTTTAGATTTTTGGCAACTGTGCCAAAAATCGAACAATTTTGCAGCAATTAAGGATCTCGTGAAATCCAAAGAGCTCACCAAATCTCCTTTTATAAAAAAGTAAAAGGCCTTATTAGATCTCTTTGTATAGAGACATCGTAGAGAACCCCTAGAAGGTGTCCTGTTTTATCGTTGTATGCTTCAGATTTCAAAGGGAGTTCCATATAATATTCTGGAACCTTGCTCACCTAAAACATTTATTCTATGGGAGAATATATCTGACATATTGCCATTAATAGAGGTCAGTACAGAGGCCCATGGAGTCCCAGCAGGTCTCCATGTGCATGACTCCTGCTGGCCATGCAGATTAGATAAAACCAGATAGCAACAAGATTGGACCAGAACCTTTTATGAGTAGGCAAAAAGAAAGATGAGGCATGTACGAATCCAACAGCCCAATCGTTTGTCGACAGAGTAAAACTGTCACAAATGTTAAAGCATCCCTACTGAATAGTCAGGAGACTCAATATGCCTTACAAATCCACTTAATTTTGGGGAATCAGACTGAAACATTTATTTTTCCTAGTCATTCATGGACGTGCTGTGACAAAATACGATGTTTCACATTTCTTGCATTAATGCGGACCCCACAACTGTCCCCTATTGCTTTAATGCAGTAATTAATCCTGTTGAATAATAAAAACTGAAGAAAAAAAAAATATGTATGGCTTTAGCCAGTGAAATGGTGGCCCGCTCTGTATGCAAGAAACCAATATCGTTTGGAGTGTTCATCATCATCTCCAAGATTGCTTGGCCTGATAAGTAGTCTCGGAAGTATCCAGACACAGGTACTTTGACTTATGTAATAAATTATGTATATTAACAATCAAATGGAATTAAAAGGGAAATCTAAAGGAGTTAAAAAAAAACTAAAAAAATATACAGCGGGTGAAATTAGCATTGAACATGTCACCAATTTTCTAAGTAAATATATTTCTAAAGGTGCTACTGACATGAAATTCTCAACAGATGTCGGTAACAACCCATGCAAGCCACACAGGCAAAGAAATCAAACCATAGATGTCCATAAATTAAGTTATGTGTAATAATGAAAAATAACATTGGGAAAAAGTATTGAACACATGAAGAAAGGTGCAAAAAGTAATGGAAAGTTATGACACCAGCTGAAATTGATCAGTAATTAGAAAGCAATCCTGCCACATAGTGTAAAAAAAAAAAAAAAAACACCTGGTTCAACTGATGATAAAAATAAGTGTCTCAATACCAAGTTGCCACACAACAAAGATCTCATGATGGGTAAAACCAGTGAGCCATCTCAAGACCTTTGCAACCTTATTGTTACAAAACATACTGATGGCATTGGTTATAGAAACATTTCCAATATACTGAAGGATACATTACAGTAAACACTAATGGAAGATATTCCAGAAGTGGAAAGAACATAATTTCACCATAAACCGTCCCCAGCCAGGTGCTCCCTACAAGATTTGAGACAGGGGAGTGAAAATAATTATAAGAACAGTTGTACGAAAGCCAATGACCACTTGTGGAGTGCTACAGATGTACCTGCTGATTCCAGGTCTAAAGGTTTCAAAGGAAACTAGAAGTAATGCACTCAACCTCCATGGCCTGTATGCACACTCACCAGGCAAGACTCCATTGCTGAACAAATAGCATGTTCAAGTGTGTAAAGTTTGCTCATCATTTAGACAAGCCTGTGAAATACTGTGAGAATAGAGTCTGGTCAGATGAGAACAAAATTGAACTCTTTGAATGCATTAATACACACCATGTTTGGAGGCCAAAAGGTACTCCATATCACCCCAAAAACACTATGCCAACAGTGAAGTTTGGAGGTGGGAACATCATGGTGTGGGAGTTTTTCAGCATACAACACTGGTGAACTTCTTACGATTGAAGGAATAATGAATATACAAATGTACCGAGACATTCTTGATAAAAATCTGCTGCCCTCTACCAGGATGATGAAGATGAAGAAAGTGTTAACATTTCAGCAAGAAAATGATCCCAAACACAGCCAAGGAAACTCTCAGTTGGTTTCAGAGAAAAGAAATAAAGCTGCTAGAATGGCTGAGCCAATCACCTGACCTGTATCCAACAGAAAATGTATGGAAGGAACTAAAGCTCAGAGTTTATAGAAGGAGCACACGGGACCTTCAGGATGTGAAAAGCATTTGTGTGAAAGAATGGACCAAAAATTACACCTGAGCAATGCCTGCAACTAGTTTCTCCATTCAGGAGGTATCTTAAAGCTGTCATCTCCAACAAAGGCTTTTGTACGAAGCATAAATATGTTTCAGTAAGAGAGTTCAATAGTTTTTCCTGTGTCATTTCTCATTATTACATATAACTTAATTTATGGACATCTATGGTTTGATTTTTTTTTTTTACCTGTGTGGATTGAATGAGTTGTTACCCACATCTGGTGAGAATTTCATGTCAATTGCACCTTTATAAATACATTAAGAAAATTGGTGACGTGTTCAATATTTATTTCAACCGCTGTATATTTATGACACATAACAGCTTTACAGTATACAGCTACAAAAGAATAGTATGCAAAACATGGTAACATGAACAACGAGAGTATGAAAACCAAGACAGGCATTAATCACCTGTCATCCAAAAATCCAACTCCTACCCCCCCCCCCAAAAAAAAAAAAAGGGGGAGGTGGAAGACCCATTTTATTCAGTTAAAAAAGAAAAAAAAAAAACACAAACTCAGCACTTCTACGTTCATGCTCTATAGCAATGAAGAATGAAAGAAAATACAAATCAATTTCTCCCTCCAGCTCTGCTATTCTAGGCGTGTACCAAACGGCTCATATCTCTGAATCCCTGCCAAGAAAGCTCTAAGTGATGTCTGCCTTTGCAGACGGACGCCATTTTCCTCGAGCCCTGCTGTAATTCACAGAGGTAAAAATAAACCTTAATCATTCTAATGTGCAAATAACGATAGTCCACAAAACGCTGCTGTCTACTGCAATAACCGACATCCCACTTAACAGCTCAGTGCCGAACTGACAGCTCGTAGGAGCGCAGTTCTGGGTTTACAGATTTTATTTTTTGGCTTTTTGAAATTTAGGATTAGTCATAATTATTGATTTTTGTTTTCTTTATAAAAGTTCTCTTTGCAAAGTTTATATCGCAGTATCACTGTGCTACTAGACTAAAAGCTGCAGTACAGCCCCAGAGTTTCCTCCAAATCAGAAATACAGCGCAGAAGGCACTATGCGGTGTCAGGCGCTGCTCTATGATGCATTTTATTCTCACTTACACCCATGTTTCCAGAGGAGAATAATGATGTGATACAACATAAGACATTTGTGTGGATTTTTATTCACAAGTGAACGAAACCTAAAGATTGCAAAAACAGTACAGCGGCCGCCATCTTGCAGAATCGTTCAAAATAAATAAATATATACAATTTCTGGAAAATCAAAGTATAAAAAAAAATAAAAAAATCCTTGTGGCATGCAGTAATTCCTTAAACAGCTGCAGGACACGTGCAGGCAGGTCTATGAGGGACAGGTGCTAGACTATCATAACAGTAGATAAGTCATAATAGCTTTAATTGTCTCGATCTATTAATACTAAAGGTTGAACACTGAAGGTTTAACCTGGAAATTTAGTTGATTTATTTTGCCCATTTGGCTTAAACACTTCATTTTTCAGAAACTGAAAAATAATTTCACCTCAATAGTTGACACTTAAAGCTGTCCCCACCACCATCAGCTTATTTAAATCTTTCTATTAGCCCTCCTTCACACATCCGTGTTACCGGTATGTGCGGCAGAGGCATAATAATCAATGTTGGGGAGGTCACGACCGCGAACAGGCTCGTGTGGGTAACGGGTCTGCTGATGCCAGCCAAAACCTCAACCAGATGTGCGTCCTTGGATGCACATTCAGCTGAAATATTGCGGAACAGAGACCCACCAGGAATGTGCGCTACAATACACACAGCTGGCCAATCAGAGGCCAGATGACGTCGGCGTGCACATGACATCATGCACTCCCATTGCTTGCACACTGAAGTCAGCTGCTGGCTTCGGGGGAGCGGAGGGAAGGTGAGTAGAATAATTTATTTTTTCAGCCTGCCCATTGTATTGTTCAGCTGCTGGCTGATAAGTCAGCTGGTGGCTTTCTTGCAGAGAGCGCATGAGTGCTCGCTCAGCTAAGCACGGTGTATGGGAGTTAAAAAGTTAAAAGCACTTCATCCAATAGCAATTCGCTTGATCCACTATGGATGTATCTTTGGACGGGAAATAGGCTTGTGCCAGATGCGTCTCTCAGGTGAACAATGTATCTGGAACTCTGAAATCCAACAAATCCACTCCCATTTTCCACCAACATCTGTGAAAGACAAAAGTTTTCGAGATGTAATAACCCAATGCAAAATCTGTAATGCCATCATGTGCATTCACCCATACTTGCCAACTTAAAGGACCCACTTGCCACTGCATAAAAGACAGTTGAAAAGTGACAAATTTTGAAGGGACCAGTTGACCATCTAATGTAAATGGGGAGGCTCAAGACTGTCCACCGTCAAATGATGCTGGGGGGAGAGGAGGTTCGATCTGTCGAATTTAAATGGTTGAAACCTTTAAATCAGCAGGGGTAAGCAGCTACCTGATGATTCTGGCAGTGACTCTCAAAGAATATAGGACCACTTTGCCAACACCAGCTCTCTTGTGTTTGGGGGGGTAGTGGGAGGGGGAGAGTCAGGAGAAATAGCGATCAGACATACAATGGTTGAGCCAACAGCTATAGAAAGTTGTATGGCCAGCTTGATGGAATATTCGGAAGACACCCAAAAAAATAAAAAGGAGGAGAGAACTCCAGGACTCCAGAAAGAGTCAATAAAACTCCCGGACACTGCCAAGGCCTTTTAAAATAAGTCCTACACGAAGTTTTTTTTGCATGCAATGCCAAAACGCTTTTTTTTCCCTCCTTACACAGAACCCATGCAAATTGAATATTTGGGAAAGAAAAGCCTTTATGTCCCGGAGAACAACAAAATTCAGCATTGCATCCCATTTGAAACTGCCATCTTTGTATCCACTAGATCTACTTGCCCCTGGGGAAGTTCCTATACTAATAGTTCAGTCACTAATTCATACAAATCCTTCCATTACAAATGTATTCTCTGCACTTTACCCTAGTTGCTCGTAAAGTATTCCACTGAAATGAATGAGTGCCTCCGCCATGGCAGAATTGTAAATTCCTGGAGCGGAGATCTGCCTGTAAATATTTCAGATGGCCATAGCTTCTTTTCATCTGCTAACAACTTGTAGTTTAAAGTGCAATTTCCTGTGTCTTCCAATGTCGAGACGACTCTTTGGTTACATACATGACTGAGGAATTTCAGAACATGCTTGGAACATTCCTAAGATGTCTTTTTCCGGGCATGCAAACACAGAGATAACCATTGTGAAAGACAAGCGGCGATGGGTAGATGTGGACAACATGGACCTCACAAAATAAAGAATCCGGAACCACAAGTCCCAATCGTATCCTCCCAGACTGGCTGACTCCATGACAGCTTGTTGTAAAGATCGGCTCACTAGTTAAGAGACCAACAAAAAGGGCACGATTCCAAAAATGAGGCCCAAGAAAAGTTAGCCCCTCGTGATTTTCCATTGACATCATCTCAGACGTCAGTCCCATCGACTGATAAGCACCTATCACAGGACGCTTTATTCTTCATTAACTTAAGTTTCCAAGTGACGTCTTTCTCCTGAAGATTACACGTTGCCTGCTGCTAGATAGCCGGCACAAAAGACCCACTTGTTTAAAAGTTTGGAAGTCTTTGGCACTTTGGCAAGAGGGAAAGCACACGGGAGGAGGGGGTGATGCAGAAGCACTTTAGTTTTCTCACCTGGAAGGATTAGGCATTTTTGTGGTTTAACTCCACATCTGCGGTTCTAGGAAACAAAAACTACACCCTCCAAGAGAATGAATCACAGCTCACTCCCACGGCTGTACATCTGCAGGGATTACATGTCAGACCATTGTCTTTTCTTTTTATTTTTTTTGAGATGTATATACGGTAAATACAAACAGAGGACCATTTCAAACACGTCTGGGATGTGGAGTCAATGCAGCCCATGCGTCACAAGGAGATACACTTGTTAAGAAAAAGCACCGCCTTAAGTATGAAGAGGTACGGAACCAGCTAAAAATATGTCTACAACGACTAGGCGGCTCAGCTCTGAAAATGGCGCATGAAAGAGCTCAAGACTTTTTTGAATTTTGTTTTTGAATCTTTAATTTTTTTTAATATAAAGAAAAGAGGTTGCTGTCTGTCAAATGGAATTAATAAGTTTACTGAAAGGATGTGAAAACCGTTTTAGACCATTTTGTTTTTTTAGCCCTAAATGCATGCGTTTTGGGCTAAAAATTTTGCAACTGGGTTTCATTTTTTAATTTTTAAATTTACATTTGATTTTTGCTTCCCTGCACATCGCAGGCTGGAGACCAAGTTAACTGAGAATCTGTCAATAAACTCCGTTTGATGGGGAGTTTGTAAGGCTAGGTTCACATTGCGTTGGTGCAATCCGGTTAGCGGATACGCTAACGGATTGCGCTAACGCAATGTCCAAAAAGGGATTGCGTTCGGCAATCCCGCTAGCGCAGATGCCCGAACTGCGCTAGCGAGGAACGGACCCTGAACGCTGCCCTGAACGCTGCAAGCAGCGTTCGAGGTCCATCCAAAACTAACGGCACATCGCAGACGCATGCCAAAAATGGCATACGCTTGCGATGCGTTAGCACATTGCAGTCAATGGGTGCGCTAACGGGTCCATTACATAGCGTTAATTGCGACAATTGCGCCATGTAACGGAGTCCGTTAGCGGACACCCACTAACGCAATGTGAACCTAGCCTAACCCTTATCTGAGCGTCTCAGCTAATTTATGACCGTCCAGATCTCCTTATCTCCACTGTTGAGTCTTCTCTCATTTCGGATCACCCTAATAAGGCTTCTGTCACACTTCCGTCGGTACTGGGCCGTCACAAAGCGTCGGTGCAACGTACCGGCGGACAGTGGTGATTTTCTGCACAACGTGGGCAACGGACGCAGTGTTTTAACGAGTCCGCTTCCCATAGTAAACTCCCAGGGAGGAGGGGGTGGAGTTACTGCCGGGCGTGCGCAGTTTAAATTGCAGGACACGACGTACAAAAAAACGTTCCCTTGAATGTTTTTTTTTCGCTGCGACAGTCCGCCAAATACCGACGCATCTAGTGCACGACGTGTGTCCACAAGTCGCGATCCGTCAGCAATACAAGTCTATGGGAAAAACAACGCATCCTGGGGGCACATTTGCAGAATGCGTTTTTTTTTCCCAAAACGACGCATTGTGACGGATCTAAAAAGACGGAAGTGTGAAAGTAGCCTAAGCGGCACTGCTCACTCGGTTCTCCAGACTGTCTTCTTAGCAGGAAGCAGCAGCAACTTTTCCTTTCACCAGCCCCTCCCACCATGGACTAGGCCCAACTATTAACTTACCGTATAGTCAACTATTTGCAAATACTAACGCATAACACTATTCACGCTATAAGGAAACACACTGCACATGCAACCACCGCAATATCATAGAATTCACATGACAATATTTACATCACACAACGCGATTGGTGTTTTCAGGGAAAGGAACGCGACCACAGGGGTCCAGCCCCTTATACATTCGGCCAAACAAAGGCTCTTGTGTACGGAAGAGAAGGCAGAGATGGCTACTAAATGAAAAATCAGGCAAATTATTGCTTGTCCAACAGCAATCTAATGTATATGGCGGGTACAAGGCTCATTAAATGTTGAAACCATTGATAGGTGGCACTACAGCGTAAAATCTCTCTGGGTGGGGAGCCAGTGTGCATACCCCTAGGGAACATTACCAGACCTAGAAGCCTCCCCACACTATAGTCTACAGAAGGAGAAAGATTGCCCGCTGACATTTTAAAAGGGACGAAGAAAAACTTTTAGAAAGGGAATTGGGCAACTTATCCATAACATTTGTTCCCGTTTATCAAAACATCTTCTTTACGGATGGAGTCAACCCTTAAACCAAACTTACAGGAACTGAAATTTATTAATGAGCTCCAGGACCTTTTTTCCTCTTTGAAGTCACAGAATGAGTTATCTGGGGTTGTACATCTGCCTAGATCAGTGGGAGTTGGAGCTCTACTAACAAAAGTAAGAAAAGTTCCCCATAATAAAAGTTCTCCATCTTAGTCATCCAAAGTGTGTAGGTGAAACATCACAATTACACAAAAAGCAACAAGAAGATTTCCATTCCATTATTTTCTTAGCTGCAGGACCAGGAATATTTTGTCTCGGCAGATATTCTATCCAATACAATTAGGTTTCTGATACAGTGTTTCATCAGATGTTTTTTTTTTTCCTTTTAATCATTTTGATGAAATTCTATAAATATTTTTGTCCATACTGATTTTTGATATTGCAAACTGACTACTTAACCACCATCATTTGGCTTCTGGATCAATACTTCATCTTCCTCGTTACATAAATCTGTAACCTTAGAAAAACCAAAATGGAAGAGAAATGAAGATACATTTGTATCATTCTTGTTATATTTAGCCCCATAAAAGAGAGGTTTTGGTCTAAAAATATCAATAGGTTATTTATACACATCATACTCGACCTTGGTCGACATACACTCCTCAATAAAGGCAGCCATCATCAAGCAGGCGATTTCGCCAGGACTTCTGCATATTAAAACAGGAAAATGATTTCTCCATCCAAATATTTTTTATGCCGCTTGTGTGTCGTGATAAAACATTTTAGACCATTTCCACTGTAATAAAAAACATGGCTGAAATTCCTGAAACAGCGCCACATCTGTCTATAGGTTGTATCTGGTACTGCAGCTTAGCGCTATTAAAAGTAAATGAGGCCATTCTGTTACACCTCTCACAACCGGTTTACACGTGCGATGCCATTTCTGCAACAAAAAAAAAAAAATAGCAATTTATTTATTCTATTCCTGTACAACCCCATTAGCTTCAAGGCCAATTTGCATAGGTTGGATATCAAGGACTCATAGAACCCCCTCTTTTCCCAAAAACTGGCAAATTTAAACAGGCCAGTAATCACCCAACAAATAAAAAAAAAAAAAAAACCATGGACGCTCATTTGTAGCTATAATTTGTAAGTAGTCTTATGGCTCTGCACATGACCGGAATAATCAGACGAGTGCTGTGAATTAGTGTGGTAAACATATACAGAATATTTTGCTTTAGGCCAATTATCCACATTAATAACCTCCAAAATGAAACACAATAACAATGATATGTATAGTGAGTGGATGCATTAAACAACAAAAACCCAAAACATAACAGTTAACCACTCATTAATATTAAATCTATTTTTTTTATGAAAATAAGGTACAAATCATAAAATCAATTGGGAGCTACATAAAGACAGGAAGGTTACATCAGATTTCAGGCCGCACCATGGGGCAAGTGTACAAAGCATATGATATTGTGCTAAGCGTTACACAGAAAATCACTATATAGTAGGATAAAAAAAAAAAAAGTGTCCAGGGTCTAGGTGTAATATAAAAGACATAAGGTAATGAGCCTCAAACATAAAATACAAAAGCCCAGTGATATCACAAGTAAATCACAATAAATAGTATTAAAGGGAATCTGTAAGCGGGTTTTTGCTATGTAATCTGAGGGCAGCATGATGTTGGGACAGAGACCTTAATTCCAGTGATGTATCACTTACAGTGCTGCTTGGTTCAGTTTTGATAGAATACGTTTTCTCAGCGGTGCTCAGAATGCTAAGCTGTGCATAACCCCGCCCACACCACCAATTGGCTGCTTCCTGTGTACATAGTCAATAAGCTGGCCATCAATAGTAAGGGGTGGGGTTACACAGATTAGCCTGACTGCTGTGCACGTGAGACCTAGTCAAACACTGATTGCATTGTAAATACAGCACACAGCCTAATAAGTGACAACATCAGAATCAGGCCATCTTGCGCTAGATTATTCTGCTCTCAGACTGAACAGCAAAAACCCACTGACAGATTTCCTTTAATGTATATATACCACAAACATAACCGGACCTATCAAGACGTGGATCCTCCACTCTGAATTACGTTACTCAAGGGGTCATTAAAGAGCTTGGTTCTGGATTTGGGACAACTTACGCAGCATGGTGGCTCAGTGGTTAGAACAGCAGCCTTGCAGCGCTGGAGTCCTGGGTCCAAATCCCACCGAGGACAACATCTGCGAAGAGTTTGCATGTTCCCCCCGTGTTTCCATGGGTTTCCTCCGGGTTCTCTGGTTTCCTCCCACATTCCAAAGACATACAGATATGGAATTTAGATTGTGAGCCCCATCAGGGACAGTGATGACAATGTGTGAAAACTGTAAAGCGCTGCGGAATAGGTTAGCGCTATATAAAGATTATATCCCCTTTCATATAGTAAAAGGTATCCAGAATATTTTGTAGTTTTTTGGAAGAGCCAGATGGCCATATAACTCAGACGGGAACAGACATTCTCGGACTGGCCGGCGGCTCATCCGGCCATAGGGAGACAGCATGCATTTCTATGCAGACGTTTCTGTCGGGTTGAGAAAGCTGCCGGCCAGTCTGAGGATTGTGTTGCGATTCTCGTCCGAGTTATACCGCCATCTCACTCTTTCGTTATTGGATTATCAGTTAATTAATGCGAATAATCTGCATATCTAGGATGTTATTTCGGAAGTCAAACCAGAAAATCCACAATGTAGCACACAAGACAATTCCTTTACCAACAAGCCTCTTCTCATGGTGATAGATCCCTTCAATACATTATATAACAGTGCTATTCGGTAGATGCAAACTACTATGTACCGTAAGTAGCGGCCATTTACCTTTAACCCTACGGGCTATTACCCAGAGACCGTGGACCCATAATTCATGTCATATCAAGCCTGAAGGTATCTTGGGGCTTCCGTCTATTCCTTGTTGTCTTTGACATGAGCTGGGATCAATGTGTCTAGTCATGCATGGCACCTGAGTTGTCATTAAACCATTTCCTAGCGACTAGATATGTGTTGTCCTGTTTCACAATCTGTAGACACACCAGCGAGAACACAAGAGTTATGGCCAGGTCTAAATTAGAAGATGTCGCTGTCTATATATAGCGGGGAAGGTTTTCAGTTTGCACGTTGCACTCAGAAGGGAAGGTGACAGCAAAGTGCATGAACGTCTCTTCGGCCGCGGCGGTACCCTCACAATCTGGACATTTGGGGTTATACTCAGACAACTAATGGGCATTCTGACTCGAAAACTTGATATTTCAAGTGTTTTACAGGAACTTAGATTGGCATGTTTCAGTGACTAAATGTTTTGGGGTTTTTTTGCTTTAAGTGTCTTAGCGGGAATGTGTCAGAAGGTTTTTACGATGTAATCTGAAGACAGCAGGAGATAGAGGCTGAAACACAGAATTCAGGGATGTGTCACTTGTCAAAGCGCATGCTGTAGTTTACTAACTGCGAAGGATTTATCACTAAGAGATTAACATTGCCAGACTAGTCTGGCAACGCCCTCTCCTGTGATAAGCAGCACACTGCCTATGGACTTTGCACATGTAGAGCCTGGTGTGGGCGGGGTTCGCTTCCTCAGCTCTGCTTCATTCTAAATCTAAAAGCTCTGATTATGTCAGAACGGCTGCACCCAGTAATCTAACTAATACATCGATGCATTCAGCTTACATTTGCCTACATCAGGCTGCCATCAAGAGGTAGCAAAAACCTGCTGACAGATTCCCTTTAAAGGCTTAACAGCGAAATTGTGAATAGCACTTTCCGGAGAAACAAAGTGGTGTATCAAAAATGGGTCACATCTTCAATGTCCTTCAAAAACTAAAAACTGCCTTGCGACTTCTCACCGTATGATGCCATTCTCTCGTTAAGAGCATGTACGATCATGATTTCCTTTAGACTTTGAGGCCATGACATTTATCTGCTAGCCACAGGACACGTGATGAACACATGATCGCTGGAACGCCCACTGATCACAAGAACGGTTGTCCAAAGTCCTCCAGTGTGAGGAGAATTAGTCAACCATCGCATGACAGTTAGAGGAACCACAGACCATGGTGGGAGACACGTCCATATACACATAATATAAAATCACAGTGCCTGCTGTGATTTTTTTCCTTGGACCGACTGGACAGCCCCATAGAATAACATGGGGGTGAGAGCTATCCGTCAAAACCA
This sequence comes from Ranitomeya imitator, assembly GCF_032444005.1. Lineage (NCBI taxonomy): Eukaryota > Metazoa > Chordata > Amphibia > Anura > Dendrobatidae > Ranitomeya > Ranitomeya imitator. The sequence goes on from NC_091288.1 coordinate 30,765,611, forward strand.
CAGCTAGCACTTGTCCGATTAACACGATCGTCTGCAAGACCCCTAAGACAACCGTTAAATTATCAAGAATTAGAAAGACAAGACCGCATTGTTACCAAAACAAAATGTGTATGGTATTGCAGCAAAGTTGGTTGCAAGGGGGTAGGCATCTTAGGGTACCTTATAAGAAGAGGAAGACCCATGGACCAACTGCTTCTATCCAGGATAAAGGACCAGTGAACACCACTCCCACCCGCCCTAATTTTATGTTGGTGGTCAACAACTAAACTTTGGTGGTGGTGTGCGGGATTCTTTTATTTTGTTGGCATTGTTGAAACAAGAATGATCGACGGCCAGAGGACGAGGGGTACTGCAACATTCAGCAGATACGCACAAAGATTAGTTTATAAAACAAAAAGGAAGGATGGTAGGTTATAGTGATGAGCGAGTGTACTCGTTGCTCGGGTTTTCCTGAGCACGCTCGGGTGGTCTCTGAGTATTTGTGACTGCTTGGAGATTTAATTTTCATCGCTGCAGCTGAATGATTTACAGCTACTAGCCAGTTTGATTACATGTGGGGATTCCCTAGCAACCAAGCAACCCCCACATGTACTCAGGCTGGGTAGTAGCTTTAAATCATTCAGCTGCCGCGATGAAAACTAAATCTCTGAACACAAATACTCGAGATCACCCAAGCAACGAGTACACCGACTAAGAGTATATGCAGAAACAAACCAAATTGACAGTTATATACAAGCAACCAAAGGGATTAACCCTTTCTATGCATAAATCAATAAAACGGCAGTGTTGTGCCAGAACTTTAGTAATTTCCCCCTCGGAGCAGTTCTCGAAAGTGTCTTTTACAGAAGTGGCCTTTTCTCCTAACTGGACGTTTATAAAGAGATTAGATAGATAGATATTATATTCAGATGCAAGATGGTACAGATACATCCTGAAACTGAAGTAGAAGGGTCATTGCTGGGCTGAGTCCCGATAAAGCAGAAACAACGTCTTGAAGCTCTTGGGGAATGCCGATCTCTCAGACACAGAGCTTACCCAAGTCTTTAGAGATAAGGCATAATTACCCAAGTCTTTAGAGATAAGGCATAACGTGGCCCAGCCCAAGATGCTGTGTACTAGATTGTCATCACTGAGTCAGCTCACGTCAGGCCGAACAATGCATCCCAGATTCACCAACGACAGATCCAGACTTTTTCCAAGGATCCACAGCTTAACTTCCACCATTTGACTCCTCCCAACTGAATAAATGCCCCACGCACCAAGTCTGGCCTCTATCCGTTGCCCTTTACAGGCCACATCATAAATTACATCACAAAATCTCCAATACAGTAAACTGTGATTAACCCTTACATTGTCATGGCAGCTGGAGGTGAAAAGGTCAGGCAAGGACTTAGTTAACTGGGGTTTGGAGACATTGGAGTTATGGTGACCCTTAATCAGTAGGTTTGGCGAGTTCCAGAGAAATTGTTTTGTGGGCAGTACTATGAAAATATGTCAAACTTGAGCTGGAGTGGAGAGACTGGGAAGCGTTGCAGTTTGTCTACTCATGGTTTGGTGGGCCTTCCAGGATCTTCTCAGGAAAGAAATGATGATTAAAATATTAATATAAGCAAAACTTAAAATCAATCATGGCTGCTGTGGCCATTTATTTCCATCGTTACTCAGGGTCAGGTTTTATTTATTAATGCCATAGACACTGTTCAATTGTTAGAAATGCTCAAATGGCAGGACCTCGACATTTTCATGATCCCCTGGCACAGTACAGTGTACAATTCTATTATCCGAATCTACGAGGGCCTCTCACCCCAAGATATCTGGAATACATTCAATAGGAAAAAAAGCAAAAACTATTACTCAGCGTATTACATGTTTTTCTTGAGAGTTTTGTTGAAGCAGAATCAAAAAGTAATTGGCGAGGGAACAAATGCACAGCTGCTCATTTAAATGAAATGGGCCAAAAAACATGGATACAAGAGGCTGGAGGCTGCCGGCACCAGGAGCCGCGACAATTCTGCAAGTCTAAAAATGGGGATATTTGTAGCAACACACAAACGGGTGAGACATAGATAGCTCGGTGGTTTATATACTCCAAATATTAACTTTCCAATTCCAGGAGACAGCTGTGCTGGACTTCAAAATAGGAACTTGTTCGGATACTGCATTCAACAACTCAAGGCAGGAAAAGAAACTCTCACAGGGCACCGAATATTATTCTACGCTGTATTATGTGAAAAATCAAGGCATGGAGGCTCCTCACCCTTCACACATGGCGCCACCCCCTATGGCTTCGGTGGCACTCCCAACATAGCCATCATATAGCCTCCATTTACACAGGTATTAAAGGCCATGTGGCAGATGGATAACACGTGCAGTGCAGAGTCTGTAGGTTTTATTCTAAAATGCAGCATTATTTCAGAGAAAGGAGACTCCAGCTGAGATAGAAGCATCTCAGAGGAGAAGTCCAAAAATCAAGTCCGCAGCGGCTTCACCCCGCCCCATTCTAACAGATCTTTCTCTATATGCACACATAGGAAGAGATCAGTAAAGGCAATCCCATCAAGGAACTACCTACCTCATGGACTAGTCAACCAAGATGCTTACAAATCTGTCGGTTTTTCAGACTAGGCTCTCTCTAAAATATCGCTGCATTGAGTAGAACCTAGAGCCAGTGTCAAATTCCTGCTGACTGAGGTTCGGGCAGCGTGAATCATATGAAAAGTCTTCATCTTCTCCATGTCCATGAAAATTATACTGCACTCAGATGTCATCTGAGTGCAGTCCGAGTTTTAACACGGACTCATTGCCTTGCATGGCTGAGCGCAATCCAATAATCGGATGTAACTGGCACGCTGCGATTTTGTCCAATGAAAAAAAAAAAATGTGATATATAGATATCAATGTACATGAGCCATTAAAATGAATATTGATTAATTTCGCTACTCAATTCTTTTCTGTAGGTTTCTTGCTGCCTCCTGCAGCCACCCACCTCCCCCCATCAGTGGCACAAACCGAGATAGCTAATGTATACTATATCGTTCTAAAGGCCGGCGAGTGTCACTAGATGTCTTTATTGGAGTTTCTTCGCCAAGACGAGCCAATCCTGCTGACTCTACTCTTATCTACAATTTCCATAAACAAATGTGAATCCTGCATGAAAAAAAAAAAAAAAAAAATAGCTAAATTAAGTAAAGAAAGAACAGATAGATACAAATGTAAAGTATGTTCAGCAAAAATGGAGAAGGAAAAAACAAAAAATATGAACTAAACTCCCAACACATACATTAACATTTCCAAAAAGCTCCATTCACCAAGCAGAGGCCAAAAGTCTGTCCTTTTGGCCTCACTGGGGATGTTATACGTGTGCGTAACATTTTCTCAAGTTTAGAAAAGCAATACCAACTGCACTTTTCATGTACAGACATACTATTATTATTATTTACAGTGGGGCAAAAAAGTATTTAGTCAGTCAGCAATAGTGCAAGTTCCACCACTTAAAAAGATGAGAGGCGTCTGTAATTTACATCATAGGTAGACCTCAACTATGGGAGACAAACTGAGAAAAAAAAAATCCAGAAAATCACATTGTCTGTTTTTTTATCATTTTTTTTGCATATTATGGTGGAAAATAAGTATTTGGTCAGAAACAAAATTTCATCTCAATACTTTGTAATATATCCTTTGTTGGCAATGACAGAGGTCAAACGTTTTCTGTAAGTCTTCACAAGGTTGCCACACACTGTTGTTGGTATGTTGGCCCATTCCTCCATGCAGATCTCCTCTAGAGCAGTGATGTTTTGGGGTTTTCGCTTGGCAACACGGACTTTCAACTCCCTCCAAAGGTTTTCTATAGGGTTGAGATCTGGAGACTGGCTAGGCCACTCCAGTACCTTGAAATGCTTCTTACGAAGCCACTCCTTCGTTGCCCTGGCGGTGTGCTTTGGATCATTGTCATGTTGAAAGACCCAGCCATGTTTCATATTCAATGCCCTTGCTGATGGAAGGAGGTTTGCACTCAAAATCTCACGATACATGGTCCCATTCATTCTTTCATGTACCCGGATCAGTCGTCCTGGCCCCTTTGCAGAGAAACAGCCCCAAAGCATGATGTTTCCACCACCATGCTTTACAGTAGGTATGGTGTTTGATGGATGCAACTCAGTATTCTTTTTCCTCCAAACACGACAAGTTGTGTTTCTACCAAACAGTTCCAGTTTGGTTTCATCAGACCATAGGACATTCTCCCAAAACTCCTTTGGATCATCCAAATGCTCTCTAGCAAACTACAGATGGGCCCGGACATGTACTGGCTTAAGCAGTGGGACACGTCTGGCACTGCAGGATCTGAGTCCATGGTGGCGTAGTGTGTTACTTATGGTAGGCCTTGTTACATTGGTCCCAGCTCTCTGCAGTTCATTCACTAGGTCCCCCCGCGTGGTTCTGGGATTTTTGCTCACCGTTCTTGTGATCATTCTGACCCCACAGGGTGGGATTTTGCGTGGAGCCCCAGATCGAGGGAGATTATCAGTGGTCTTGTATGTCTTCCATTTTCTAATTATTGCTCCCACTGTTGATTTCTTCACTCCAAGCTGGTTGGCTATTGCAGATTCAGTCTTCCCAGCCTGGTGCAGGGCTACAATTTGGTTTCTGGTGTCCTTTGACAGCTCTTTGGTCTTCACCATAGTGGAGTTTGGAGTCAGACTGTTTGAGGGTGTGCACAGGTGTCTTTTTATACTGATAACAAGTTTAAACAGGTGCCATTACTACAGGTAATGAGTGGAGGAAAGAGGAGACTCTCAAAGAAGAAGTTACAGGTCTGTGAGAGCCAGAAATCTTGATTGTTTGTTTCTGACCAAATACTTATTTTCCACCATAATATGCAAATAAAATGTTAAAAAAACAGACAATGTGATTTTCTGGATTTTTTTTTCTCAGTTTGTCTCCCATAGTTGAGGTCTACCTATGATGTAAATTACAGACGCCTCTCATCTTTTTAAGTGGTGGAACTTGCACTATTGCTGACTGACTAAATACTTTTTTGCCCCACTGTATATAGCACCATTGATTCCATGGTGCTGTACATGAGAAGGGGTTACACACAAGTTACAGATATCACTTACAGTAAACAAACGGATCCACAGCAGTTTTCCCAAAGTTTACAGTACCATGTAAACCTATGGGGAAAAAAAAAACAAAAAACGCTGTGCACATGCTGCGGAAAAAGCTGCGCGGAAACGCTGCGGATTATTTTCCGCAGCATGTCAATTGTTTGTGTGGATTCCGCAGCGGTTTACAACCAGCACCAATAGGAAAGTGCTGGTGAAAAACCGCAGAAGAAACCGCAAGATAATCCGCAGAGGTTTTGCACTGCGGATTTTCCAAATCCGCTGCGGAAAAATCTGCAGGAAAATCCGCAGCGTGGGCACATACCCTTACATTCTACAGGATGGTGAGGAAGGAGACAATAGGTTGAGGGTTGCAGGAGCTCCGGTGTTGGTGAGGCGGTAGCTTTTACTTTTTTTTTTTTTTTTTTTAAATGGCTATCATGTGAAAACTCTTTTATATAATGCCACCCTATTGGTGACAGAATCTATAGGGCATGTCAGTAAAAAGCCAGACATATAGTAAGGTTCTCATACACATTAGATCAAAGTCGGCCAAACCCAATTTTGGCATCTGATGTTTATCAGGACCTTCCAATTCTCCGGACAGAAGGGTCGAGCGGTTGGAATTTCTACAGCCCAATGATTTTTTTGATTTTTTTAGGCAGATAAACTGTTTCCAGGGCAGTCTGGTATCAGCTTTCTAGAGGGCGGGGTGGGGATAGGGAGATAGAGGATGGATGAACATTCATCGGATGTTGAATGTGGCCAACTTTAGACCAATTACACGGAACTAGAGCGCCACGTAGAAATATCCTGCTAAACCCACTGCAGATGGTACCAGCTCTCTATATTTAGAGGGGTAAAAATCGGACACAAATTAATATGCTGTGGATTTGCTTTCCGTAGCGCGTGGATGAGATTTGTTCAAATTTAATCCACATGGTCAGTACTTTGCATGTACAAATCTATATGTATGTGTCTATATGTACCTGAAAATGCAGATCTGGCTATACCCTGCCTAATTAATCCATGTAATCCCCAGGAATTGTGAGAGTGACAACTTTGAAACTGCAGGATATCCCTGGAGCGGCTTTGTCCTGCGTGTGCGCTTCCCATAATAATGCAGCAGGAAAACTGCACGGATTTTGGTGCAGAGATGGTGGCGATAGGACGCACACTTCACGCTCTGCAAAGAATAAAATCCGTCGTCACAGCCGCAGAATAAATTGGATATCAAGAGTGCCAATAGTGTGGATATTCTGGGCAGAAAATCTGCATGTGCCCCATGGGATCGTACCCACAGGGCAGACTTGAAGTAACGCACGGATTTCCTGAGCTGGAAATAAAAAATAAATAAAATAATTTCCCTTAAATTACAGCACTGCTCATCGAAAAGTGTAGATGGCATCGAAAAATCGCAGGAATATGAAACAAAAAAAAAAAAAAAAAAAAAGTCAACTGGAGTTTTTGCTACAAGATATTATAATAATTAGTTGCTCTTTCTGCTTTAAACAAATATTATTGAGTTCTTGTAACACAGATTGAGAAATAAGAGGAAAGGGGGGAGGATGCTGGCGCCATTAACCAGGCACGGATATGTTCTGGCGAGATAGACAGCTGTCTCTGGTGTCATTGAAGAAAGCTTTTTATCATACACCACAGATCATGAGAATCAATAGAAGGAAAAGCTCGCCCAGACACCGGCAGATAAATGCAAGCTGAAACCATGGCTTTCTGATAGTCCACCTCCCATATGAGCAAATAATTACACTGTAAAATTCACCTGAGCAAACACGGCGAGCGCTTAATCACCGACGGCCACTTCTGTCTAGACAACTCCATCCGCGGCCATCAGCCTGAACGCCAGGCAAATTAATAAACTATTTCATATTGGCCGTCCATGTGCACAGACACAGAACTCAAATCACATTAGAAAAAAAAAAAAAATATCCAGGGAAAAAAAAAAAAAAAAAAGTGGTCTATAAACAAAATAAATAAAATGCTAAAGAAGACACTAAAGCTGCATTCACACGTTACGGCCACATTTGGTTTTACTAAAAACTTTTTTTTTTTTTGGGTAAATTGTGATCATGTCAAAAAAAACGAACGCCAGCTAGCGGCTACTTATCTACTGTGTTCAGTTTGACTTTCTGATGTCCCCAGTAGGCAAATGTGTTTTGTCAATGGTCATACACATATGATAGAACAGCAGATGACCAACCTCTTGTATCATTCAGGCAAGGTTGACATTGCATTATGCGCTAAACAGAATGCGCTAACGCAATGTACAAAAAGGGATTGCGTTTAGCGATACCCGCTAGCGCAGATACCCGATCTGCGCTAGCGAGAACGGACCCAAAAACGCTGCAAGCAGCATTCGAGGTCCGTCAGAAACTAACGGGACATCGCTAGCGCATGCCAAAAATGGCATACGTTAGCAATGCGTTAGTTACATTGCGGTCAATGGCAGCGCTAACGGACCCGTTACATTGCGTTAGTGGCGCTATGTAACGGATTCCGTTAGCGGACTGCCACTAACGCAATGTGAACCTAGCCTTACTGGTTATGTGCACACAAGAGTCGCGTTGATCCAAGTTTTTGAGTTTTGCATCATTTTGGCAAAGGATTTAAAGAGTTTTTGCACCAAAACCTCCTAAAAAGCAATCAAAGGGAACGGGTCACGAGAAAAAAAAAAAAAAAAGGCTGATAACCTGCAGATATGGGGTCAATCTGCTGGTTAATGGCGTTATAATGTTTCTACACAGAGCTTAGAAGGATTCAGCTGGTGAGTTACTCATAACATGATGTCATAGACCTAATGGAAAAAAAGAGAAGAATTATCAGGGTCGAAAGGCAAAATGAGCAATTGTAAGTACACAGTGCTATATAATATAATGATAGCAATGCATTGAGAGGATAATTTTGAAGGGAGCAATTCTTTAAGTGTGCATATAGCCATACACAGGATACCTCGCAAAAAAGCCACATGGTTTTCAACTTTACAGTTGTAAAAATATTAAATAAGTGAAGAGTGATGCACAGATTCTACATGAAACTGACCCTACAGGAAGGGTCCCAGATGACTACAATCGCATGTAAATTGTAATTTCTTAGTTCAGAAACCAAGCGGACAAATAACAGTTACTGGCATACAATAAGCAACTCCCCCTGTGCCTCTATAATTCCACAAGATTAATGAACAAACCATCATATAGTCTAAAAAATAAAAAATTGTATGCACATTGCTCAAAGTAAAAAAAATATATTTATTGGGAAAATGACATTCCTAGCCCTCTCCTGCTCCCCTTTGTAAAAAAAAAAAAAAAAAAAAACCCTGCAAGACCGCATTTCTTTTAATCAGCCTAACCTGCCATTTGATTTGGAAACCGTCTTCATATCCTGACACAAGCCAGACATTCTAGGAAACCACTGCAGATATTATAGCATCTAATTCCACTTTCCAGTCGGAGATTTCTTGCATTCTAAGCATCATATGACAGCAATTACCTCCATCCCCCCCCCCCCCAAGCAGAGTTTAGGAAGGGAAAAAAAAAAAAAAAAACTGAATAAGTATTTGCACAAAGCAATTTTGATACAAATAAACACTTGACCTCAATGTAGCACAAAGTCAGGACTGTCATTTGGAGATTGGGCAGTTCTGAGCGATTTATGGATTTGTATTTAATATTTTATTATCGAATATACGTATATTGGCAGAAAATTTTTAATTATTGCTCCTACTTCACCATCACAATGTATGAAAGCAGTGAACACAGAATGTAAGGTTGCCCATTCCCATATAAAAATTACAACGGATAGTCTTTAAATTTACAGATGAAACTATGCGACCAAAGGCAGATTACGGTAGCTTGGGGCCATTTTCATTCTGGAAAAAAACTGTGCGGCATTCCATGTAGTTTTGTTTAGACTATATCAATAAGCCGTCCTGAAAATCTTTTAAATTTCTCTGCAAAAAAACAAACATCTCACTGATAATATACCTGGGTCAAGATGTGAGCAGCCATGACCCCAGTACTTTGATCGAAATGAGGGGTTACATCCCTGCAACAGTAACCCACAGGATAGGAGACGGCTTGGCGATCGCTAGATACCCCACCGATCTGAAGAACAGGGCTCTGAAGTTCACGGTTTGAATGGGATGATGGTCCAACAAGTTTAGCCATTTCCAACAGTCCCATACTAAGGACCGGTGGAGGCGGCCATAGGTGGACATGCTCATCAGCAGGTGATCTGATTTTCTCGCATAAAGAGAAGATGGAGACAAATATTACTCCATCTTCATCATTCTATCAGTCTGTGGATTTTGGACTGCACACGGATGTCATCCAAGTGCAGTCTGATGATTTCCACAGATTTATTGACTTGCATGGCCAAGTGTAATCGGAATATTGGATCAAACTTGGACATGCAACTACTTTTTTCTTGGACCGGTTGTACAAGGCCCAATATACTGGACCAGGTGCGATCAGATGTTTTGTCAGATAGCTCTCGAACCGAAAATACTCGCATATGAACCTGCCCTAAAGCTGGACGGATCGCCCCTCTAGTCCATTGATATTACAGCGACAAACCAATTAGATCCAGTAAGCAAAAGAAATGATCTGATACAAATGAAAGAAAAACAGAGGCTAATTAATTGGTCTGGATTCTATAGACTTAAAAAAAAAAAAAAATAAAATAAACAAATTCAGCAGGGATCAGTTAATTTAAAAGTTGTGTCTGCAGAACTTTTTTCCCAATGGATTGCTGCTGGATCCGTTCTAACGAATCATTACTGGACATAGAAATTCTTCATCCATCTTTTTAATTTTAAGTCATATAACAAGTTATCTTTAATATCTTGGCCAAGACGAAAGGATTGAAAAGTCATCTTGGTCTCCTGCTCACACACTACAGCGTCTAAGCCAAGACATTAGTGCAGGAATGTTGCACTTCAAACACCTCCAGCTCCTCTCTTACCTTATAAATGGAGGAGAAGGGGGACACAAAACTCCATCTGTAATACTTTCCAGGCACTTTTCCAGAACGCTGACATGTTCTGATGTAGAAATCCTGCAGCTTTCTATACACTTTTATGAGCCGAGTGGGTTCACACATCTTTTCCTGTTGTGGAATGAATCCATTTTTTACTGCCTTTTTTTTTTTTTTTTCCCCCGGAGTGCTAAAAGGTATTTCTGAGATGAAGTGCCACAAAGGACGGTTAATGGAGAAACCATAAGATCACCTCAACGAGGACCTGTGAATGAAGCCCTCATATACGGGAAGCCAGACACATGCCACCATCACAGGACAGACGGTCAGACCATGGAATAAAATGCCAAACAGATGAAGTGCCGGGCAGCAGCTTGTCATCCCATACAAAGACCAATGTCCCCAAACTGGATGGGGGGGGTAGATACTCGTACCCGCAGCTAAGATTACATGGGAATGGAGCATTCATACATCCATATTAGTGTATATGGCCTGCACTCATGAAATAATTCACAAATTACTAGACACACCAATTTTTTGGCTTGCACTTGGAGCATGGTTACGAAAAAAAAATAAAATTGGTCAACATGTCAGACTTATACTCTTGAGATACAAGTTTGGTTCATCAATGCGCCATAGACCCCCCGTCTGAAAAGCTATTTAGCCCATGTAGATGGGACCAGTTTAGATATAAGGTTTTAGCACTTTGCTGTCCCATTACCAACATGTATGCATTCCTTGGGGCATGACCACACTTATTGGAATGGTCGGGCCTTACAGATAGAGCCCATAACGTCAACTTTCCAAAACTAGAGAGTGGCGCATCTGCCTAGCCAAAACAGATATATACTCATCTACTGGTGGGAAAACTACTAGTGGTAGAGACATAACTGAACTATGGAGGCCGCCAGTGCAAGGGTCAAACCAACACTTTAGCAGCAGCACAAAATGCCCGACCTCCTCCCACCACCAACCCTGAGGCCCGAGGGTTCTTATCCCATTTAGGTCACCAACTTCTGTAGGACTTATCACACAACTGCTTTTTAGAAGACGTGACTTTCAGACACCCTTCCACTGACGAACAGGAAAGACTACACTCCATTCCCGTCAGGTTAAGCCCACATAAAAAAATAAATAAAAAAACACCATTTTTCATCCACATACCCATTTTTTGAAAACCATACATCAATAATTTAAAAAAAATTTATATATATATATATACATACATACATACATACATACATACATACATACATATACACACATACAAAAAGTCTAACATTTGCATTTGATCCATTTTTGTGTGTTTTTTATTACCGCAATTGCACGCGCATTGAAATATATAGGCGAGTCATAAAAAAAAAATAACAAATAAAAATCTCATGTGAGTACGCAATTTTTTTTTCGTTTTAACTTCTGGATTTCATATAAAATCAGCCACACATAAGGGTAAAGAAGTCTCCAGCAAAGTATAGGCGCTACATTGTGGATCCACAAAAAAATACAATTGTCTGTATCCAATCACATTAGATTGTTAGCAAAGTTTTTTAATTTTGCATCTGTGCAAAATTAATTTTTTTTCAAAATTATTTTGCATCGTTCAGTTACTCAAGTGAGACAGATCTTCAAATATTTGAGCTACTGTGAATAAGATAAAATATATATTTTATTTTTAGGAATTTCTGTAGGCGACAATGAATGCGCCTGCAAAAAATATATATAGATATAAAATAAAGGTCGTCTGTGCTGTGACCTTCCAATAGCTGCATTCTCAACTTCACAATGCACAGCATGAGCCAAAACTTTATCTGAAATCAATTAATGCCCTGGTTTCAGACCAGTTAGCGGTGGGTGACTTCAAAGGAGAAGTGAAGAGACCCAGACACACTGTCTATTGTGCTGCGCTTATCTCCAGCATGTCTGAGCTCAAATCAACAGGAAAGTGCAAATCACCTTCACAGCCCATTCTGCATGACAAAGAAATATTCTGCACACTGATCACCTCTGAGCCCAGCACCTATCATGGGAAACCAATCTGCTTCCAAAAGGACAGGCTCATCCACAGAAAATGGCTGCAAGAGTAATTAAAATGTAAATGTCTAAAGCTCATCAGAGGATACAGGGAAGGGGGGAGCTCTGTCAAACAGCCAGCTGCAAAGTGGTCTTCAAATTATATACATTAATTGATTTAACCCCTCCGTGCCCTCCTGGATGTCAAATCAAGACATCTAGAGTCTTCTTCAGCAGCCAGGGCTTACATTTGGTTCATACCATTCGTTTGTGGGTCCATCGGCACTTCTGTCTGAAACCCTCAAAAACAGAATTTGGAGGGAGCCCTTGATGGAGCCTCTAACAAGTGGCTAAACAAAAATGTGAACCCATCTGTAAACGAAAAGGCGAATCAACTAATTTTAGCAGGACGAGCAGACCATCAAATGTGTATTGGGGGTTTTCCAACTCTTCCCAAATTAATGTCCAGAGAGATACATATCGGGAACGTAGGATTTTAGGTGATCAAAGAGGTTTGGCAGTCACTTCTCTCCCTACAAAGAGCACAAGCTGAGCCAATTGTACGTGTGTATGGGGAGGTTGGAAGGAATAATTGTCAGCCAAATGAGCGGCTAAAAGCCACCTAAAGCCGGCCATACACATTAGATGGATGTTGGCCAAACGATACTTTGGCTGACCGCCATCTTGGCCAATTCTCCCGTACACAGGAACTCCGCCTTTCCTAAAGTGTCATATCTGACAGCTTTTTGGGGGGCCGTTTTTGTTGCAATATATATACTTTATATAGAAATTAGTGCGCAACTTCCAAATCGATGACACCTCGGTCAGGTCACTCGACAGCTGTCAAAGCCTGAAACGCATGAAAGCTGAAAATGACTGCAAGTGGTTTCGACATTACGACGCATGTTGATTTTTATTTTCAGTACTTTTTCAAGCCGATTTCAAACAGAATCCGCCTGTAAAAGGCATTGTGAGCACATAGCCGTACGCCAATATCTATACATCCTTGTTTTACAGACAGGTCGCAGATCTCCCTAACCAAACTTGACAGCCTCAGAGGCAAATATGAGGCTGTCAATTCTGTAAGGAGACCAGCAGACCGGGAGAGTCCGTGAATCATGGACATATCAATACAAGATTAGGTGTATGGTCACCTTAAAGGGAACCTGTCACCTGAATTTGGCGGGACCGGTTTTCAGTCATATGGGCGGAGTTTTTGGGTGTTTGATTCACCCTTTCCTTACCCGCTGGCTGCATGCTGGCCGCAATATTGGATTTAAGTTAATTCTCTGTCTTCCGTAGTACACGCCTGTGCAAGGCAATCTTGCCTTGCGAACGCGCAGTATGCTTTGCCCAACTGCGGGCAAAGCCGAAAAGCATTAGTGCGCATGCGCCGGCGCACTATGTCCCGGAAGTATTTTGCTGTGTTCCGGGACATAGTGCGCATGCGCACTAATGCTTTTCGGCTTTGCCCGAAGTTGGGCAAAGCATACTGCGCGTGCGCAAGGCAAGATTGCCTTGCACAGGCGTGTACTACGGAAGACAGAGAATGAACTTAAATCCAATATTGCGGCCAGCATGCAGCCAGCGGGTAAGGAAAGGGTGAATCAAACACCCGAAAACTCCACCCATATGACCCAAAACCAGTCCCGCCAAATTCAGGTGACAGGTTCCCTTTAAGGCTGGAAAGAGGAGTGGACCAAAATTCCTCCTGACATGTGCACAAACCTCATCAACTACAAAAAAAATGTCTGACTGCTGTGCTTGCCATCAAGGGTTTTACCACCAAGTATTAAGTATGGTTTGACAGAGGAATCAAATACTTATTTATACTATGTGATTTTTCTAGATTTTATTTTTGATATTCTATCTCTCAATGTTAAAATTAACCTACTCTTAAAATTATAGACTGTTCATGTCTTTGTCAGTGGGCAAACTTACAAAAATCAGCAGGGGATCAAATACTTATTTCCTTCACTGCATCTATCTATAGCGGTGGTGGACATAAACAGAAGAGAGCTCCTGTGCAAGAGCAGTAGATGGCTCCTTCTTTGCATTTGTGACCAGAGCTGCGGCTTACCCTTAAGAGGTGGTAGTAGCCCCCTTACCACTTGGGCCCTGTGCGGAGGCACCAATGGTATTTCCGCCCCGAGTTACAGGATAAGGTTACATTCACGCAATGCATTTTCTTACAGCTGTTTTCCAAAACAGCAGCAAAAATGCTGCACCTTTGAAAATTTCAGAAAACCACAGAAAAACACTTTACACCACTGCCACAAGTGAACACATCCGGTCGGCCAAACCTCATTACTAACCCATTGCTGGGAAGGATTTCAGGGGTGCGCTCAGTCGCACCATCTAATTTCAATCATTGTGATTCCTAGAAAATTGAACACAGATTATGGAACATATGTCATGTTTCAGATTGGAACATTCTGATACTTGATATCACCCATAGTAGTTGTATACCGGGGCACACGGAATCCTTAAAGGGAATCTGTCACCAGGTTTTTGCTATCCCATCAGACACATGCATGATGTAGGGGCAGAGAGCCTGATTCCAGCAATGTGTCACTTACTGGATTGCTTGCGGCAGCTTTGATAAAATGATTTTTTTCTGCTGCAGATTTGCCAGTTCTCTGAATGCAGAGTCCTATATAACCCCTCCTGCAGCACCGTGGCAGCTTTCTGTGTGCACCATGTATAGGCAGAAAGCTGTCAATCAGTGGTAGGGAAGAGTTCACACAGAGCAGATGAATATGGAGGATTACTAGTCCTTTAGTGATAATCTCCTGCTGAGAAAACTGATATTATGAAAACTACAGCAAGCAGCCAAGGAAGTGACATATCGCTTGAATCAGGGTCTCTGTCTCTACATTGTGCTACCCTCAGATTAGGTGGCAAAAACCTCACGAGAGATCATTTTGAAGGGTCCTACTAAAGAGCTTTGAACACTCTGAACATATCCCCATGAAGAACACGTATTCAAGGAAGAATATCTCCATTAGGGGAGAGTCGCACGGCCGTAGAACTCAGACGAGGATCGCAATGCAATGTTCAGACAGGAGCGCGACATCATGTATTTCTATGCAGCTGTCACGCTCGGGTTTGGAGGGCAGACAGACAATTCGTGCACGGTGTCGAGGTCCTCATCCCAGTTACATGGCCGTGTGACTCTCCCTTTATAATGAATATTGTTTAAGGCCCATTTATACACTGAGAACCGGGTACTTGTATACATGTCACCAATCAGCTGTTAATCATGGAAAAACACTAGTTCATAGTTTATTATGTATACCCCTCCTAACATGTAAAGCGCCATGGAATAAATGGCGCTATAATAATAATACTACTACATCATCTGATCATTTTTAGGACAGCGTAATTCATCCATTGTCAGCAGCAAATTGCACCGTTCTTACAGAGAATGTTGCAGAAAGCATGTGCGCTGTATGGGCATAGAACAATCGCATAAAACGATCGTTCTGGCCCCAAACAGTTTTGTTGGCCATAAACGGGTGGAAATACACTGGTGTATAGTCAATGGGCAGATATCAAATCTCACAAAGGGAGGTACACATTGCAATGTAGGCCTAGACTGCAGTCTATTATGGATAATACTAAGTGAATTTGTGGCTCCGCAGCAGCAATAAAATAAGAAATAAAAAAAACAAGACCCCCAATCGCAGCACTCAAACTTGTACAAATGGGACCCTGCAAGTTCCCAGTGCCTGATAGGGACAGGCCTTGTACAGATGGGAGTCTCAATGGGGTAGACTGACATTAGAAGAGTGTAATATATGAGGTCTGGGGGGAATCAGATTTCATGGATGTTTGTCTCCAGCCTTCACACCCTCCCTATCCCAGCTCTTTAAATAAAAAGACAGCAACACAAATATATATTTGCCTAGTAGTTCATAGACCTCCATCCACCCACACAGATAAACATAGCAAGCAGCAGACGAAGAAATTCCCTGGAGGAACGCTGGCTCTCTTCCCACAATATGTTTGTATAGTATTGCAGCTAGCTGGGGCTTCTGCTGTGCTGCAAGATACCATGTGCGGGGTCTCACCCCAGTCCCAAGCACTGGGGGGAGCTCATATCTAAAAAGACCCCCAAAACATATTAGAAAATAACTATCCAAGGCCCATAATAAACACATAGTGGGTTAAAAAAAAAAAACTATTGCAATGTCGGTTTCTACCCCAGGCCATGTAGATTCCATGGCACCGACACCTGAGGGCCCTACACATGTCTGTCACAGGATCTGGCATTCTCTTCTATAGTCTACCAAATACCCCAGGAGACCACCAAACTATAGTAAACAGTGCAAGCGTTGTAGGCCTCAAAGAGGTAACATAGGACCCCCACAGCTTAGAAAGCCCCCCTAACAAAAGCTACAAGAGCCAGAGCGCACAAGCCCTCATGGATTCATTGTTTACATATTTATATATTCAATATTTACATAATTTGTTTCCTCACACCAGTGAAGGAAGGAGACCACCACTCGTATGGAGGAAGGAGACCACCACTCGTATGGAGGAAGGAGACCACCACTCGTATGGAGGAAGGAGACCACCACTCGTATGGAGGAAGGAGACCACCACTCGTATGGAGGAAGGAGACCACCACTCGTATGGAGGAAGGAGACCACCACTCGTATGGAGGAAGGAGACCACCACTCGTATGGAGGAAGGAGACCACCACTCGTATGGAGGAAGGAGACCACCACTCGTATGGAGGAAGGAGACCACCACTCGTATGGAGGAAGGAGACCACCACTCATATGGAGGTAGGAGACCACCTAGACCCCACTTGGAGAGACCTCCTAATGTCACCAGAGGCCACCAGGGTTTGCACTGCACTAAGTGACCCAACCACTTTGGAAGCCCCCCACTCTAAAAAAGAAGCCCATCCTACTTACATTCCACCCAGCTGGGTAAATACAGTGCCATGCATCCCACAGCTGCTGCAGAACCTCAGTGGACACAGTTCTGCAGATGACCCCCCTCCTATTGTGTATACACACTGGATACAATGTTGCAGCCGCTGCTGGAGGTCGGTTTCCTCCACTTTACCGCAGAGTCATCTCTTACCTCTGATTGCAACAATGTTGCCTTTTCGGTGTTGTGGCCGGTTCCGCAGCTAATCAGGAGCACCGTCCTCCTAGAGATCCCATAGACCGGCCATAGCTGGGGCTGAGCAATCACAGCGGTAGGAGCGGATGGGAAGGAGGCTTTCCCCTGCAGCAGCAGCAGCAGCAGCAGCAATCCTCATCTTCCAGGCAGGACCCCTCCCCCTGCACCCAGGAGAAGACCTCCCGCCTCCCCCGACCCCTCCACTCTCCAGGGGGCAGCTACAGCCACACGGAGGGTCCTGGGGAAAGGACCGGGCAAAAGTTGTGTGCGAGCAGCCAGAGCCTGGGACTGTGTCTGAGAGAGGAGGAAGGGGCTGGCTGCTCCAATGGGTGTCTGGGGCTGTAATTAACCAGCATTACACATCATTTCCTCCTCCACAGAGGAGGGGAGGGCTGGAGGAGGAGGACAGGGAGGAGGAGGAGGACAGGGAGGGCTGGAGGAGGAGGGACCAGGCACAGGGGAAGGGAATTGGCTCCATGAATGAGGCAGGCAGGGCTGGAGGAGGAGGGCAGGTGAGTGGAGGGGAGGGGGACATGGCTGGGGACAGGTTCAGCCACATTCACAGGACCCTCATGACAATCCTGACTGGGTGTAATGGGATGAAAGGCTCATGGTAATGGGGAGCACTCCTCATCAAACTAGTAAAGTCAGCGAGTTGTCCATTGTTTGGCTACGTTCCCACAATGAGCTTTTGGTGCGTTTTTGACCCTGCGTATTTTTGCTGTGTTTGGCTATGTGCACACGCTGCGGATTAAACAGTGGAATTTTCTGTACAGATTCTGCCATTTCTTAGCAGAAAACACCGGTCAAAATCTGCACTTTTTTTTTTTTGGCAGATTTTGTGCTTTTTTTTTGCGGATTCTGTGCGGATTTCTTCCTTTTTTTACCCCTGCGGATTTCGATTATGGAATGGGTGCAGATCCGCAAAAAGAATTGACATGGTCCTTTTTGGAATCTGCTGCGTTTTCCGTGCAGATTTTTCCGCACCATTAGCACAGGATTTTTTTTCCCCACTGATTTACATTGTACTGTAAATCACTTCTGCGCTGAAAAAAACCGCAACGTGTGCACATAGCCTTATACAGTTCCAGCAAAGTAGATGGGATCTATAGAAATCTCCTGCCCACTGTGCTTGTTTGGTTTTTTTTTTTTTCTTTTTTTTTTGTACTCACCATAATCTGACCTGCGCTGCTTTTGTCTATTTTTCTTGAGTTTTTTGTGTGCAGATTTTCCCCATAGACTTGCATTAGATGTAAAAAATTCACAAGTGAAAAAACGCACATACGTTTTTGACCACTTCCGCTGCACAAACGCATCAAAGACGCATGTAATCCGCACCTAGGCATATCAATAAAGTTTTCTCAACGCCAAATACCATGAAGTATAAAATAAGAAACAGCTTTATTTAAAGTGTGACACACCAAAAAGAGACGAAAAGCGCAGAGGAAAAAAAACATGATAAAAACGCATGTTAAAAAAACGCAAGTAACCGAATTTAAATAATAAGTCAGAAATTCTGCAGCTTCAAAAACTCACAAAAAGCTCATTGTGGGAACGTAGCCTTACTGGACTTGGGAAAGCTGGATGGCAACTAGAACAGATGTAAGTAAATTCTTCACAATTTCCTACCTGACGTGCGATTTTTAATAATAGTGTATTCTTATGTGGCAGGGACTGGGTGTAACTGCAAACTCTGCACCCACTATAGCTACAGCTCTGGCAACCAGTATGGCTGCCATTGTACAGACACCCAGCTTTCCAAGGATCATAGTTAGTGTTTCATGAATACTGCATTGTAAAGACAAAAGTATCCTAGGAGTTAATTATATCATTATTGGTTAGCCAATAAAAGTATCACCCCTAATAATACTTTTGGCATAAAAGCATTTACATAGAGTTTCCAGCTAACACAGTACCACAATATATTATTTTTTTTATTGTACATCATAAGGCAGTATTTCATATTGCTGTCCAAATGGATCCAACAAAACCTCGGATCTCACTCGGACCAATGTTAGTCTATGGGGCTGTGCCCATGACAGAGTCTGTATAAGGAAAAAATTGTCGTATGCTCGAGTTTGATCCGATTTTCTGATCACACTTGGCCATGCATAGAAACCATCGGACTGCACTGAAATGACATCTGAGTGCAGTCCGAATTCCATGGAATGGCAGAATGGAAAAGATGGAGGATTTTTCTTTCTCCATCTTTTGCTCGTCCGAGTAAATCAGATCAAACTTTGATCATGCTTTGATCACAGTGTCATTTACATAATCAACCTGATTTTCTGAGATGAGAAAACATACAGTTATCTGCACCTGTCCTAAGAATGCTGCACAAAAAAAGATAACTGTGCTTTTCAGGACAGTAGGAAAGCTGAGTGAGTAGGAAAATGCGTAATCTGTAATGACATCTATGCCAGAAGCTGTTTTCAACAGATCTCAATGAATTCTGAAGTTTCCTATTGACTTAAAAATTGTGTTTTTACGCTTCCTCCGGGGTTCTGATATTATTTTATGGCAATAATTGTATTGCAGAACAAGATAGTTACATAGTTATTAAGGTTGAAGGAAGACTATAAGTCTGCTGTAAAAAAAAAAATCTGAAATTCCCAATTGAAAGCTTGCTAGTAATACTCTCTCGACTTTAAAGGGAATCTGTTACTCTCCGAGGCGTATATGACCTATTAGTATGGGCATACAGGTAATAGAAATGTTACACCTACCTGTATGCCTCATATTAATGGTCTTGTTGCTGAGAAATGTTATATTCTTTCTTTATGTTAATGATTTCTTCCATGCTCCGGGGCGTGCGGTGCCTGGAAGAAATCCCTGCCTCCCATCTTCATTGTCTTACCCCCTCCCATCAGCATCAGTTATGGCCCCAGAATCCTGCATTCCCTCAAAACTACATACCTCATCCTCCCTCCTGTGGGCGCTGCATTCAGGGATCTTCTGCACAGGTGCCGACGAGTCACTGTGACCTCCAGTGTGTGCACCGATAATATGCTCTTCCCACTTCCTCCCTGCACAGTCATCGCTAGGAACCATGTGTACATGGTGATGACTATGCAGGAAGGAAATGGGGAGAGCACCATATCGGCGCACACCGGAGGTCACCATAGCGGAAGTCGCGTGTGCCTGCGCAGAAGATCCCTGAATGCAGTGCCCATAGAAGGGAGGATGAGGTTTATATTTCTTAGGGAGTGCAGGGCGGGATTCCGGGGCCGTAACTGACGTTGATGGTATGGGAGTAGTATTACAATGAGAACAGGAGGCAGAGATTTCTTCCAGGCACCACACACCCCGAAGACTGGAAGTAATCATTAGCATAAAGACCGAATATAACATTTCTCCACAACAAGACCATTAATATGAGCATACAGGTAGGACTAGTGTAACATTTCTATTACCTGTATGCCCATAATTATAGGTCATATACGTCCCGGGGGTGACAGATTCCCTTTAAGTCCAGTTTTATGGTTGTGACAATCTCAATGAATCTATGAGGATACCTGTACATGTAGCCAATTTGAAGCGGATTATCCATAGCGTTTCTGCAACATATTTCACACGTGCTGTGTGTAGATTTTGACACTAATTTCACCCTGTGCATTGAAAAAAATGTACCCGTCATAAAAATCCACAGAGTTACTTGACATGCTTCCAATTTAAATATCCATATCGGAGGTCAATCTACAGGGAAATAATTTCTGCAACAAGTAATTAAGATTCTTAATGTCATCTGTTATGTTTGCTAATGACAGGTGTTATGAAGGCAATCCAGAAACACAGTGTGCTTAGCGATCAGAGCGCACACAGTGATCTTACAAATACCCAAAAATACAAGAACGAGCTCTGAGACGTGGAAACTCTGTAGACTGCACACCTGATCCTATCCTAAACACAACTAAAAGCGGCTGTGGATTGCGCCTAACAACTACCTAGGCAACTCGGCACAGCCTAAGAAACTAGCTAGCCTGAAGATAGAAAAATAGGCCTGACTTGCCCCAGAGAAATTCCCCAAAGGAAAAGGCAGCCCCCCACATATAATGACTGTGAGTAAGATGAAAAGACAAAACGTAGGGATGAAATAGATTCAGCAAAGTGGGGCCCGATATTCTAGGACAGAGCGAGGACAGTAAAGCGAACTTTGCAGTCTACAAAAAACCCTAAAGCAAAACCACGCAAAGGGGGCAAAAAAAACCCACCGTGCCGAACTAACGGCACGGCGGTACACCCTTTGCGTCTCAGAGCTACCAGCAAAACAAAAGACAAGCTGGACAGAAAAAAAGCAACAAAAAAGCAAAAGGCACTTAGCTATACAGAGCAGCAGGTCACAGGAACAATCAGGAGAAGCTCAGATCCAACACTGAAACATTGACAAGGAGCAAGGATAGCAGCATCAGGCGGAGTTAAGTAATGAAGCAGTTAACGAGCTCACCAGAACACCTGAGGGAGGAAGCTCAGAAGCTGCAGTACCACTTGTGACCACAGGAGTGAATTCAGCCACAGAATTCACAACAGTACCCCCCCCTTGAGGAGGGGTCACCGAACCCTCACCAGAGCCCCCAGGCCGACCAGGATGAGCCGCATGAAAGGCACGAACAAGATCGGATGCATGAACATCAGAGGCAAAAACCCAGGAATTATCTTCCTGAGCATAACCCTTCCATTTAACCAGATACTGGAGTTTCCGTCTAGAAACACGAGAATCCAAAATCTTCTCCACAATATACTCCAATTCCCCCTCCACCAAAACCGGGGCAGGAGGCTCAACAGATGGAACCATAGGTGCCACGTATCTCCGCAACAACGACCTATGGAATACATTATGTATGGAAAAGGAGTCTGGGAGGGTCAAACGAAAAGACACAGGATTGAGAACCTCAGAAATCCCATACGGACCAATAAAACGAGGTTTAAATTTAGGAGAGGAAACCTTCATAGGAATATGACGAGAAGATAACCAAACCAGATCCCCAACACGAAGTCGGGGACCCACACGGCGTCTGCGATTAGCGAAACGTTGAGCCTTCTCCTGGGACAAGGTCAAATTGTCCACTACCTGAGTCCAGATCTGCTGCAACCTATCCACCACAGAATCCACACCAGGACAGTCCGAAGACTCAACCTGTCCTGAAGAGAAACGAGGATGGAACCCAGAATTGCAAAAAAATGGAGAAACCAAGGTAGCCGAGCTGGCCCGATTATTAAGGGCGAACTCAGCCAACGGCAAAAAGGACACCCAATCATCCTGGTCTGCAGAAACAAAACATCTCAGATATGTTTCCAAGGTCTGATTGGTTCGTTCGGTCTGGCCATTAGTCTGAGGATGGAAAGCCGAGGAAAAGGATAGGTCAATGCCCATCCTACCACAAAAGGCTCGCCAAAACCTTGAAACAAACTGGGAACCTCTGTCAGAAACAATATTCTCAGGAATGCCATGCAACCGAACCACATGCTGAAAGAACAAAGGTACCAAATCAGAGGAGGAAGGCAATTTAGCCAAGGGCACCAGATGGACCATTTTAGAAAAGCGATCACAGACCACCCAAATGACTGACATCTTTTGAGAAACGGGAAGGTCAGAAATGAAATCCATCGAAATATGTGTCCAAGGCCTCTTTGGGACCGGCAAGGGCAAAAGCAACCCACTGGCACGAGAACAGCAGGGCTTAGCCCTAGCACAAATCCCACAGGACTGCACAAAAGTACGTACATCCCGTGACAGAGATGGCCACCAGAAGGATCTAGCCACTAACTCTCTGGTACCAAAGATTCCAGGATGACCAGCCAACACCGAACAATGAAGTTCAGAGATAAGCTTATTAGTCCACCTATCAGGGACGAACAGTTTCTCTGCTGGACAACGATCAGGTTTATTCGCCTGAAATTTTTGCAGCACCCGCCGCAAATCAGGGGAGATGGCAGACACAATGACTCCTTCCTTGAGGATACCCGCTGGCTCAGATAAACCCGGAGAGTCGGGCACAAAACTCCTAGACAGAGCATCCGCCTTCACATTTTTAGAGCCCGGAAGGTACGAAATCACAAAGTCGAAGCGGGCAAAAAATAACGACCAACGGGCCTGTCTAGGATTCAAGCGCTTGGCAGACTCGAGATAAGTCAAGTTCTTATGATCAGTCAATACCACCACGCGATGCTTAGCTCCTTCAAGCCAATGACGCCACTCCTCGAATGCCCACTTCATGGCCAGCAACTCTCGATTGCCCACATCATAATTACGCTCAGCGGGTGAAAACTTCCTGGAAAAGAAAGCACATGGTTTCATCACTGAGCAATCAGAACCTCTCTGTGACAAAACCGCCCCTGCTCCAATCTCAGAAGCATCAACCTCGACCTGGAACGGAAGAGAAACATCTGGCTGACACAACACAGGGGCAGAACAAAAACGACGCTTCAACTCCTGAAAAGCTTCCACAGCAGCAGAAGACCAATTAACCAAATCAGCACCCTTCTTGGTCAAATCGGTCAATGGTTTGGCAATGCTAGAAAAATTACAGATGAAGCGACGATAAAAATTAGCAAAGCCCAGGAACTTTTGCAGACTTTTCAGAGATGTCGGCTGAATCCAATCCTGGATGGCTTGGACCTTAACTGGATCCATCTCGATAGTAGAAGGGGTAAAGATGAACCCTAAAAATGAAACTTTCTGCACACCGAAGAGACACTTTGATCCCTTCACAAACAAAGAGTTAGCACGCAGGATCTGAAAAACCATTCTGACCTGCTTCACATGAGACTCCCAATCATCTGAGAAGATCAAAATGTCATCCAAGTAAACAATCAGGAATTTATCCAGATACTCACGGAAGATGTCATGCATAAAAGACTGAAACACAGATGGAGCATTGGCAAGTCCGAACGGCATCACTAGATACTCAAAATGACCCTCGGGCGTATTAAATGCAGTTTTCCATTCATCTCCTTGCCTGATTCTCACCAGATTATACGCACCACGAAGATCTATCTTAGTGAACCAACTAGCCCCCTTAATCCGAGCAAACAAGTCAGATAACAATGGCAAGGGATACTGAAATTTAACAGTGATCTTATTAAGAAGGCGGTAATCAATACACGGTCTCAGCGAACCATCCTTCTTGGCTACAAAGAAGAACCCTGCTCCCAGTGGTGATGACGATGGGCGAATATGTCCCTTCTCCAGGGATTCCTTCACATAACTGCGCATAGCGGCGTGTTCGGGCACGGATAAATTAAATAATCGACCTTTAGGGAATTTACTACCAGGAATCAAATTGATAGCACAATCACAATCCCTATGCGGAGGTAGAGCATCGGACTTGGACTCTTCAAATACATCCTGATAATCAGACAAGAACTCTGGGACCTCAGAAGGGGTGGATGACGAAATCGACAAAAATGGAACATCACCATGTACCCCCTGACAACCCCAGCTGGATACCGACATGGAATTCCAATCCAATACTGGATTATGGGTTTGTAGCCATGGCAACCCCAACACGACCACATCATGCAGATTATGCAACACCAGAAAGCGAATAACTTCCTGATGTGCAGGAGCCATGCACATGGTCAGCTGGGCCCAGTATTGAGGTTTATTCTTG
Organism: Ranitomeya imitator; assembly: GCF_032444005.1. Classification (NCBI taxonomy): domain Eukaryota; kingdom Metazoa; phylum Chordata; class Amphibia; order Anura; family Dendrobatidae; genus Ranitomeya; species Ranitomeya imitator. The sequence continues at coordinate 30,790,464 of NC_091288.1, forward strand.
GCCAAAGGTGTAGCATCAATTCCTCTCAATGGAATAGGACACCGCAAAGGCTCCAAGAAAAACCCACAACGTTTAGCATAATCCAAATCCATCAGATTCAGGGCAGCGCCCGAATCCACAAACGCCATGACAGAAAACGACGACAAAGAGCATATCAAGGTAATGGACAGAAGGAATTTGGACTGTACAGTACCAATGACGGCAGACCTAGCGGACCGCTTAGTGCGCTTAGGACAATCAGAAATAGCATGAGTGGAATCACCACAGTAGAAACACAGACCATTCAGACGTCTGTATTCCTGCCGTTCAACTCTAGTCATAGTCCTATCGCACTGCATAGGCTCAGGTTTAACCTCAGGCAGTACCGCCAAATGGTGCACAGATTTACGCTCGCGCAAGCGTCGACCGATCTGAATGGCCAAAGACAAAGACTCATTCAAACCAGCAGGCATAGGAAATCCCACCATGACATCCTTAAGAGCCTCAGAGAGACCCTCTCTGAACAAAGCTGCCAGCGCAGATTCATTCCACTGAGTGAGTACTGACCATTTCCTAAATTTCTGACAATATACTTCTATATCATCCTGACCCTGGCACAAAGCCAGCAAATTTTTCTCAGCCTGATCCACTGAATTAGGCTCATCGTACAGCAATCCGAGCGCCAGGAAAAACGCATCGACACTACTCAATGCAGGGTCTCCTGGCGCAAGAGAAAATGCCCAGTCTTGAGGGTCGCCGCGCAAAAAAGAAATAATAATCAAAACCTGTTGAATAGGATTACCAGAAGAATGAGGTTTCAAGGCCAGAAATAGCTTACAATTATTTTTGAAACTTAGAAACTTAGTTCTATCTCCAAAAAACAAATCAGGAATAGGAATTCTTGGTTCTAACATAGATTTCTGATCAATAGTATCTTGAATTTTTTGTACATTTATAACGAGATTATCCATTGAAGAGCACAGACCCTGAATATCCATGTCCACACCTGTGTCCAGAATCACCCAAATGTCTAGGGGGAAAAAAAAAGTGAACACAGAGCAGAAAAAAAAAAAAAAAAAAAAAATGATGTCAGAACTTTTTCTTTCCCTCTATTGAGAATCATTAGTTTGGCTCCTTGTACTGTTATGTTTGCTAATGACAGGTGTTATGAAGGCAATCCAGAAACACAGTGTGCTTAGCGATCAGAGCGCACACAGTGATCTGACAAATACCCAAAAATACAAGAACGAGCTCTGAGACGTGGAAACTCTGTAGACTGCACACCTGATCCTATCCTAAACACAACTAAAAGCGGCTGTGGATTGCGCCTAACAACTACCTAGGCAACTTGGCACAGCCTAAGAAACTAGCTAGCCTGAAGATAGAAAAATAGGCCTGACTTGCCCCAGAGAAATTCCCCAAAGGAAAAGGCAGCCCCCCACATATAATGACTGTGAGTAAGATGAAAAGACAAAACGTAGGGATGAAATAGATTCAGCAAAGTGGGGCCCGATATTCTAGGACAGAGCGAGGACAGTAAAGCGAACTTTGCAGTCTACAAAAAACCCTAAAGCAAAACCACGCAAAGGGGGCAAAAAAAACCCACCGTGCCGAACTAACGGCACGGCGGTACACCCTTTGCGTCTCAGAGCTACCAGCAAAACAAAAGACAAGCTGGACAGAAAAAAAGCAACAAAAAAGCAAAAGGCACTTAGCTATACAGAGCAGCAGGTCACAGGAACAATCAGGAGAAGCTCAGATCCAACACTGAAACATTGACAAGGAGCAAGGATAGCAGCATCAGGCGGAGTTAAGTAATGAAGCAGTTAACGAGCTCACCAGAACACCTGAGGGAGGAAGCTCAGAAGCTGCAGTACCACTTGTGACCACAGGAGTGAATTCAGCCACAGAATTCACAACAGTCATCTAATTCACTGATACTGTATTACGCTGCAAATTTTCCGCACAGAAATCTGAAGGGAAAATCCACACCAAATTCGCACCATGTTTACCATAAGGGCTCATACTCGCATGCGCGAAACTCAGATGAGTCTCGCATGTTAATACCCGGCGCTGCTGCCGTCACTCAGATCGGAGCGTGCAGCCGCATAGGAATACATGCAGCCGCACGCTCCGCTCCTCTGTGCCGGGTGCAGTGCCGGGTATTGCCGTGCGAGACTCATCCGAGTTTCGTGCAAGTGAGTATGAGCCCTTAAAGTGGCTATTTTGGTTGTCATTTAAATCTTTCAGGAACTTTCAAAACATGTTTTGTGTTAGCAGAGTAGTATGGTAGATTGTTTGTTGCAGAATGAATTTTATGCTTAGACATAAGACCATACGAGTCGGATACTCAATCAGCTACATATTACAGTAGCAGCACTATGGATGAGGTTTTACAGACATTGAGCAGCCTGCAGAATTTTCATCCACAGCATGTCAGTTTATACTGTGGCTTTTCACTGCAGCTTTCACCCCTCTGCAGCAAAATCTGGTCCATTGTGATATATCTTTAGTATTAACATTTTACTGTCCACTATAAATGACATTATCTGTATTCTATAAATACAGAAATGGCAAATTTACATTTTTTTATACTTTACTTACTAATTTACGGTACTTTTGATGACCTTATATTTATTTTTTTTATTTTTTTATTTTATAAGGTGAGATGATCAGAAAACTGTATATCTGACTTTATTTTTTCATTATTCACTGTGCAGGCTAAACAAAATGTAACTTTATAGCTTGCATTGTTTTTTTTTATTTGTCCAACAATAAGACATTTTAAAAAAAGGAAAAAAAATGTGTTGTTTTTCTAAGTTCATCACATTTTTTCGTACCTCTTTGTGACTGAAACGTCATCATTCCCTTCATTTCATTATCTCTATGTCTCTGTAGTACATTTTAAGCAACCTTGTATTTATGAGCCCACAGAGGTGAAAAAATAAAGAAGAGTCAATGCTTGACTCCCTGATCCATGACGTTCCTTTGTGCTCAGCCCTGCACCTTCCAATTTGCTGAGATCAGCATCTGCTTGGGTTATCACGTGAGTACTGCAGCTATTCAGTGGCTACAACCTTCATTATCCATTTGATCTTTTTTTGTTTTAGATTTTTTTTTACTCTCCTTGGACCAATTAATAATGGGTTCTCCAGTAGTGGTCAAGATCTTCATGTGTAAAGTCACCCCATGCACCTTAGATGGCTGATGGACGAACAATGGTTTGGCTGATCCATCTCTGGTACCGAATGCTCCCGTGTTTTCTATGAGAGGGACACTTCCAGACATCTTTGGCAGAATCTTATCTCTAGATACAAAAAGGATCGACAGCCTGAAATCAGGCATGCCAAGTCCTCATCTAACACAACATCATATGTCAGGGCCCCCCACATATATTAGATTGTTGGCCAACCTGCCGATATCGGTGGATTTGGGCAACATTAGTCTACGGTGTATCGGTGCTTAACAATCTTATAAATGGCAAACTTGGAGGCCATTGTTGGGTCCTGGCTGTCATTACCTCCCATCTTCACCCCTTTGAAAAAAATCATTTTGGTGCCACGGTGACTAGATGGCTGATGTCCAATAGATTGGTGAAGCGACCGCCATCTCATCCGACTCTCCCATACACTGGAGCGCTCGTTTGGTCAATAGCTCCTGTCTTCTCCATGAGAAACTGACATGTCGGCCGGCGGCCTATCTAGGGTAGCAAAATACGATCAGCATTCCGAAATCGGTGTTGACATTTCTCTCCACCACCAGTCAGCCAACACCCCTCTACACATTAGACCATCGGGTCAACCCATCAAAATTGGCATACGTCTAATGTGGATGGCCAACTTTAGGGCTAAAAGTCCAGGATTGGAGTTATCACTCATCTTCACCATTATAGTGGAGTGTTAGCTGTATCATCCACTAGTGATGGTCAAGTACAGTTCCTGTGTCGGCACCATTACTGGTCCTTATTATTATGGCAGTTTATTATAAGGAACCTCTCACCGCCACGTACTATTACAGATCAGGGCAGGATGTGAAATTCAAATGAAGTGTTATCAAATTACAATGTAAAAAAAATCTGTGAATGTAAACCCTGCACATACATATAAATGATATCCTATATTACGTATATAGACAACTTCTCTATTAGCTCGCCAGAGACATCAGATGGTAGATATACTGACCTTTATCTAATGTCTTTGTCTCGCAAATTTCCTTTTCAGACATTTCTTCACAGATTTTTTATCTGTTACTGGAAAAGTTTTGTGACGTGTAATACGGCCATTCTGACAGATATACAGGGGTTGTTATCCAGCTCTCCTAGAGCCCAGAATGGAAAATGTATTAAGTAATACTGTAATTTCTCACATGACTGGCTATTTTCCAAGATTTGCAGTAAATGATCTGCTATTCAACAATATAATAAATTGATTGGACTTTTTGCATCACCCAATCCAAACTGCATGGGGACCAAATGATCATTATTACAATCAGTCCCCATACAATTTGCATATTATTCACAGTGCATCCCATTTACGTGGGGAGATGTGCCTCGTCCATGATAATTTTAGGGCTCATGGAGATAATACAATCTGTCAACAACCTAGTGTTTTGCTTGTTTGTTGTATGGTTATAAAACCAACTGATTAGCTTATCGTCTACTCTAGAGGGTCTATTCAGGCTGAGGTTTCATGGCGACGAGAAGACCCCTAGAAGTCATCTACATCAGTGTTTCTCAATCTTTTCAAGCCAAGTACCCCAGTAACAATAATTTTCAGCCAATTACCCCTGTAAGGATGCAGCTGAACAGGTCCTGTAGTCGATATATGTGTCAGGTGGTAACTTTGGTGATATGAAGCCTGGAAAAGAAGGCTCCAGCACCATTACTGCTGAGAGGGTTTTGTAATGGGCTCCAAATCTGGTCTGGGCTTTAGGAGCAGCTAGAAGAGTAGGGTGGGACCGGCTGCTCCCATGTCTCAAGTCAAGACAGCAGTTAGGCTGTCTCAGAGGTTGTCTGTGGGTGTGGGAGGTAGAAAAGACCTGTAGTGTTGGCCGTTATAGCCAGTAGCCGAAAAGAGAGATCTGGACAGGTGAGCCCACTGTGGCATTTGTTACCTCCTGGCATATGAACCATTTATTTTAAGTCATACCTTTGTGCCCAGAAGCTTCTGTTTTATTGTGAAAAAACTGGAGTTTTTACGAAGTTAATGAAACTTCACATTTGGACCAAACCTCATTGCTTGTGTGAGCGCTAGCGGCTGCCAAAGAGCGTGAAATCCCTACACCCTCAAGGAAGTGATCGGTCGCAAATAAAAAAAAAAAAATAAGGCCATGTCCACTGACTACAAACCATTCCCTAAAAAATTACAGACCCCATATCAGACCCCTAAAACATTACAGACCCCAGACAAGTCTCCTCTTGAATCTTTTATATGAAGACTCCAACTAAAAAAGGTCAAACTCCTGATTATACCCCTTAAAATGACAGACCTCAGATCAGAACTTGCTTAAAATTGAAGACTCTAGACCCATCCTCCCTTGTGTATACAGGAATCCTTAAAAATTACAGACCTCATACGAGAAATGTGCCCCCTTGATAATCTAAACTTCAGATGAGACTCCCTTGAAATGGCAGACCCCAGATCAACCAAGCTTTCTGTATACAGAAGCCAGACAAGTCGCAATTTGTCTATACGACTCCTCTTTAAAAATGAAAAACCCGAGATCGAACTATGTACAAATTTGAGACCCCAAACCACTTCCCCCTTTGTATATACTTGCCCCCTTAGTACGAGAAACAATACACTCTGTATCAGTCTTCATAAAAATTAAACCGCTCAAACCGGTCCTCCACTCCACAGACCCCCTCAAAGTGATATACCCCAGAACAGTCCCACTTTGTGAATACAGCCCCAGATGAGACCCCCTAAAAATGCAAACACAGATCGGACCCCATAAATATCACATATATTGATGAGCGAATATACTCGTTACTCGAGATTTCTCGAGCACGCTCGGGGGTCCTCCGAGTATTTTTTAGTGCTCGGAGATTTAGTTTTCCTCACCGCAGCTGAATGATTTACATCTGTTAGCCAGCATAAGTACATGTGGGGGTTGCCTGGTTGCTAGGGAATCCCCACATGTACTTATGCTGGCTAACAGATGTAAATCATTCAGCTGCGGTGAGGAAAACTAAATCTCCGAGCACTAAAAAATACTCGGGAGGACCCCCGAGCGTGCTCGAGAAATCTCGAGTAAGGAGTATATTCGTCATCACTAATCACATACCCCAGACCTGTCTCTCCTTGTATAACTTATATTTTATTACTTTAAATTGATTGCTACTATTTCTATTCTTAGGAGTCCAGTGGGCGGTCATATTTATAAACCGCCCCCGAACTACTAGGCATAAAAAAGGCATCATTGTAAATTATTAAAATATAAGTTATACTGAATATTCTTCTATACAACAATATATGAATCTTTTCTGCTCTTCCTGCCCTGTACGAGGCTGCCCTCAGAACTGTGTAAACCGCGTGTCCGGTTCCGTATGGATATATATACCGTATATTTACCTTTGAGGTCTATCATGGTAATATTTTTTCATCAAGTCATGATAGCGGGTGAGGACTTTATATATTTACAGAAGGATAAAAAAAACCTGTAAGTTGATCCATTGTACATCATAAATCATAGATACATTCCTCTGTCTCTTCTTCAAAGGTAATTAAATATCATGTGAATATTGTCATATTTCATCTGACATTTGAAATGTCTGAATATCTCAAAGATCTAGAAACCAGTGGCTCTCCACTCGATCTCTCTGATCATCCCATAAATAACCCATAGCCTATGCATGTATTTCAGAAGATAAAGATAAATTAATGCTGCTACTGCCTTTATTTTTTTATGAATGTGTACCTGTCATTTCAGGTGATATTGCAGAATAAGCTGTATGATGAGTACATGAGAAATAACATTAGTTATGGCCATTATTTGACATGTAGCATGCAGTTTCCACCTATTTCCCCCTCTACAAGATCCTTTTCAAACTTTAGTTGTGTCTGAGCTAGTGGGTGGTAACTAACTGCTATGAAGTCTCCAATACACAAGAAAATAAAGATACTGCCTTTGCTAGGTTTTGAGTGTGCGATAATACCCCATCCACCACTCTGTTTATCTCTGTTGTTTGTGTGAGTAATGTATATTTGTATGATTGGTATTTTCCTTTATCCCTGTTCGTATTACCTTGTTATTCTGCTTGGTGTATTATGATACACTACTACTCCCCTCTTCCCTGGGTGGGAGAAGAGTACAGACTGAGGGCGGATTCAGGAGCTAGGGCAAGATACGTGGCCCCGGCATCTTCACCATCAGAAGTAATCTGGGGAACAGGGCGAGCTAGGACGCCCCTATCATTAGAGACAGGGGAGGAGCACCCGGTCATGGGACACCAGACAACAGAGTCTGGCAGACCACTTTTACAAATATTACAAATAAGAAATTAACAATGAGAACTTATTGCATTAAAATAAACAAAATGGTCACGCAGGACCAACATACAACAAAGAAGTAGATGCCTTATAGAGGATAAAGTAGGCAATGGTAATATCTCAGGCTGTGATGGTATCAACCATAAGAGGAACTTTCACTTTATTCAATGTGCATAGAAACAATAAAATAAGGAAGTAAGGCAGGGAGAAGGAAAGAGGGAGGTAAGATATGAAGGAAGCATAGAATGTATCACTGATTATATCACTCAGCACCAACCCAGGTCCGGCCAAGGGATAAAAAGAGCCTACTTGAAGCATCCTATGGAAATCTTAAGAGTCACGGAACAAAATCCAAACACTCCATAGTTTCCTAAATGTATCTGAATGCCCAAAACATTCAGCAGACAGCTCTTCTTTTCGGTAAATATTGATAATTTCCGAGTACCTTTCGATCATGATGGGTACTTGAGTCCACCACCAGTGTCGTGGGATCACAGAACGGGCCACCGTTGAACAAAAGCAAACTATATCTTTCTTTTGGTAGCTTATTGAATAGCGTAAAATTGAGAGAAAAGCTATCTGAGGACTGTTTGCAACCCTACTTCCCGTGATTAGATGATGGGCCGAGAACACCTTCTCCCAGAAAGGTTCAATCCTACTGCATTCCCACCAAATGTGAAGTCTAGTACCTTTTTCCCGTTCACACTTTGTTTTATTAATGTGTACCCGACATTTCAGAACAAGCTGTAATGTGTGTACATGAGAAATAACACTATATATGGCCATTACATGACTTGCATCCTACAGTTTCCACCTGTTTCAACCTCTACAAGGTCATTTTAAAACTTTTAGTTGTCTCTAAGCTAGTGGGTGGTGACACACTGCTATGATATCTACACAGTACAGAGAGACATGAAGGATTCCTGCTCTCCTGTCTGTGTAGCACGTGTTCAGCATGGATGGCATTATACAGCAATATTGAGCAGAGCAGCTGTGAATCCAGCTTTGGATTGAGATTAAACCCTTGCTAGAAAGCAATGTTCTTCTTTTCTTCTTCCTATCACTGTGCTTTTCTTCTCTCTTTTTCCCTCTTCATAAATTTCAATGTGCAGCTATAATCTGACACTTTACTGTGTTGGCAATCTGTCTTTTTTGACTAATCCGGGCTTCAGCTGTGTTTCATAGAGATGATGAGTTCAGGTTGCAGGGGTGAAAAGAAGTGGCTCATAAGTGGAGAAAGAAGCAGATTACTCTAATAACACATATTACAAAGTTTCTTATTTTCGCTTGTGCTATTCATGCAAAGTTTGTTGAAACAGTGACCATTTTAGACGAGATTTAGTCCAGAAAGATACATTGTTAATAAAGAATAATGATCTTTTGTGTTTTACCTCTAGATCGGAATGCTGCTCGCTCTCCTGTGCCGGTGCCACACGGACAGGATCTCACAAAGTCTCAAGAAGTTCTGTGAAAAGCTCATAAACTATTAAATAACACAAAGCTGTTTACACAGGAGACTCCTTCACCTCCTACAAAAAGTCAATTCCTCTGTTACCAGACAAGGACAGCAAAGGTATGAAAACTGAAAACGTGAGGTTATTTCTTTTGTGATCTCAACCTAGATCTGGTATTTTTAGCCCTATATGGTCACATAGATTTTGATCAAGGAGCTATTTGCCCATTGTCAGATCTTCTCATAACTCCTAGTGTTTTTGGCAATGGGGCTACTTCGTCCCTTTAAAATAAGATGCATTGGATGACTTTTAGGAGTTAAACTAAAATAACAAAATGCAGAAGAAAAAAAAAATCTCAGTACTTCATGCTTTAATCATTTTTTGTTTGATAATATTTTGTTTCATATTTCACTTACCGTAAAAGGAATCTGTCAGTAGGTTTTTGCTGTGTAATCTGAGAGCAGCATGATGTAGGGGCAAAGACCCCGATTCAAGTCATGTATTAATTACTAGACTGTGTGTTGTTGTTTCTATAAAATCAGTATTTTATCAGCAAGACATTATCACTAGATGACTAGTTTTCTCGTGCCATGTAGTCCTATTGCTCTGTGTAACCCCACTCCACCAATGATTGTCCGCTTTCTGCCTATGCACAGTGTACGCAGAAAGCTGCCAATCAGTAGCGTGGGAGAAGTAATATAGAGCTCAGTATTCAGAGAACTACTAGATCAGCAGCAGAGAAAACAGCAATTTTCTCAAAATGACAGCATGCAGATCAGTAAGTGATACATGGATGGAATCAGGCTCTCTGCCCCTACATCATGCTGCTCTCAGATTACAAAGCCAAAACCTGGTTACAGATTGGCTTTACAGCTTACTCGTGTGTCTGAAGATCTCAGCTGTCTCCTCAGTCCATCTCAATATCCTGTTTGTGGCTGTAAGACATCTGGCTGCAGCAGGAGCCTCCCCACAGTAGCACATAAGAGACCCCTCGGAGGAAGCTGTATGCGAAACGCGCGCCGGGGTGCTACTTTGGCTGCCACAAAGGTTTATGCTAATTTTCACATATGCCTTATTATGGAAATTTAATCATGATCTTCTTGGTTCATATGTCGTTCAGTCCAGGAAGGTTCCCTATTTCCATTTTGTGGATCTTATTCTTTTGGGGTGTTCTATGTGATTTGTCTGACATTTTTTCCTATGTTATTTTATAGCCTACATGTCATCTACTTTTAGCAGACATCTGCTTCTGGGATACTTTTCCTTATAAGTTTGGATCCTCTTTGCCTCTTTGTGGTATATTATTTGGTGCATTTAGGTATTTCTGCTTGGCTGGGCTGTTTTTGTTCCACCCTGCATTGTTGAGGTGTATATACAATTCCTTTCTGCATATGACTATAAAGATTACTATTATTGCTCAAGCGACGATTGATATTTGTGTTTACAGGCCCTGTATGTGCTTTGCCTATGTCTGATACTCTCCTTTGTAATGTTTTTATCTGTGTTGTGATTGTTTAATAATAAGGCTTTTACTCCCATGTGTTTGTAGGATTTTGAAATATTTACTGTACCTCTGCCCATTCCTCAAGATTCAGAGGCGTAGGGGGCAGTGGTGACATTTGGCCCCAAGCAGGGGCATTATAGTCAGGAGTGCGGGTCGTTCTGGGGCATACCCACTCACCTGCCCGCAAATGTCAGATCGATACCATGGCATAAGCACCGGGCAGAGAAGTAAAGCAATCTCGGGTGCTATGCTTCAGCACGATTAAAGCTCTGCAAGTCCTCAGAGCTTTGGATCGGTCCTTAGCACAGCAGCTCTGACCCAGCAGATCACATGAGGTCTTGAGGTCTGCGCTTTTGCAGGGCTCTGCATTCAGAGTTCTTCATGCTAATCAGCCCTAATTGGATAAAAGAGGTCCCCTGGCTGCTTTTTATTCCACCATAGAAGCTTCAGTGATCTCAGTAGCCATTTGCAGGCTGTGCATATATGCATTATGCCACTCGATCTTCTCCGGGCAGGATGAAAAGCAGCTGGTAGGTACAGTGTGAGAGGAAGACTGCAGAGAGACACTTGGGAAAAGTGATGGTGCAAGATATTGCAGCTTTGTCCCTTTAATTGAATATCTTGTGCCACCGCTGCTATGCGAACTGCACAGGCTAGTAAAAGCCATCCTGCAAGCCATTGTAAAACGAAGACGCTTCAGAGCTCGAATGAGCGCCATGTCTCCTTCACACAGTTGTTGATGGGCTAAGGTGCGAAGAGTCGGACCCCCGTCTCCTGATGATAGGTCATTCATTTTATAAAGCTCAATAACCGCAGCTCTGGTCCTGCGCAGTAATTTCATTATTATTATTTATTTACATAGCACCATTGCCATGAGAAGAGGTTACATACAATTGTGCAATTGTGAAGCTGTTTCTCGGTCAAAAATCGATTTTCACCATCCTATGGTTTTTATATACAGTCGAATAGGAGAATTGTATTTTAGGCTTTGGGTGGTCCTTTGAGGAGCATTAGAATACCGAGGGTCCCTTTCTGTCCCAACGTCCAAATAATACTATTATTATGGTGCATTAGATGTAAAAGCTCTGAAATGTCCACGCTTTAGTCCCACGCACTGGCATATGCCACACAGGGGCAGGGCATGCAACTGCTATGGGACCTTTGGTAAATGTGGAATACGTGCGGTTCTTATTCTCCTGCTCCCCATCACACACTAAGGACTATTCCCTGCAGTTACCGCTAGGGGCAGCTCACTGTATACAGCTTTTTACCGTTCTCAATGACCTAATATATGAATGAAGTTGGAAAATTTGGAGCTCCGTAGCTGAAATATTGGACCTGGAGAAGGAATGGGGACAAAATCTGCATATATAGCGAAATCGTCAGCGAAGTCTGCAACAAATCCACATCAAGATCTGATCACAGGTGAGAGTGGTTTATGTGTAGGCGGGCATCCCACACTGCCACTGGAGCATGCAGTCAAGAACAATGATCTCCTACAGCCACCAATGAGTGCATGAGTTTGGTCTGATCCCTCATGCAGCATGCATACCTGGAATGAAGATTGGAGAAATCCAGCTACCATACATTATGGCACCCAACACCATCATCTCGAAAGTAGGACAAGCTTGACATTCCCTCATGGAGACCTTTTCATGTCATTGTCCACCTCGTCTTTAGATGGAGACTGGAGGCTGTAGGCCTAGGCTGTAGGAGACTGGAGGCTTCTCAGGGATGAGTCACACTTTTGTCTTGGAAGCAATAATAGCTGGAGATTGGATTGGCAACCATGTGGGCAACGCCATGAAGTGGCCTTCACGAGAAAACATCACATGATTCTACTACCAGTATTATGGTGTGGGGTGGCAAAATGTACAGTACCCAGACCATTCTAGTCTCCATTAAAAGTAAACTAACAGCTCAGCATTGCATTGAGTTGGTCAAGGAACCAGTGGTACGGCCATTTCTCGAAAGGATCCCAAGAAACATTTTTCAACACAATAATACATGACTACATGTCGTTTGTACTGCTGTGATCAGCATGCGTGGCCTAAAGATGCTACAATGGCCTGCAGCGTCTCTGGACTTGTCTACGTAGTGCACACTTGGGAACACTATTAGTCGGCAATTGCAAGGGATGCTGCCAGCGGTGGAACTTTATTATTTGTCCATTCAGTGCATTCTGCAGAACATTCCTCAATCAACCATTAAAAGCTTCATTGATAGTAGCTAAGGCTGTAGGTGCAGGGATTTCTGTATGAGGCACTCATATTCCATAGTGAATTTTTTTCATTATGTTTCCATTTTTGATCATTTGCATATAATTAACATTTCTAAATGCCACTGCTTTAATGAATACAACATTATTTATCTGTTAGTTCCTGGGCCTCTCCCATCCTGATACGTGGCCTTTCTCCCCTGCAAAGAAATCTAGTCTTTTGACCAAGTGGACGTGTTCCTTAACTGTTCCTTTCCAGTGATTTCTTGAGGACCATGCCTCAAGAGACAGAGTGATCTATTTCAAGTGTTTATTTCTGTTACTATTAATGATTATGGCTTACAGCCAATGAAAGTCCAAAAGTCGTTATCTCAGTAAATTTGAATAATTAACAAAAAACAACTGCAAAGGCTTCCTAAGCGTTTAAAAAGGTCCCTTAGTCTGTTTCAGTAGCTCCACAATCATGGGGAAGACTGCTGACTTGACAGATGTCCACGCCCCTTGAGGAAGGAGGGTAACTTCCGAAACGCGCGTCAGGGAGGGCGGGAGATTGCATGTACCTCTGTCACATACCATTAGGTATGTTGCTACCATTGCAATGTCTATGTATTAACTGGTGTTGTTAACAATTTGGGGATGTATATGCCTTTACTTTTTGTATATTTTTGGGGATATCATGCTGCCTCTTACCACCTTTGTATGTGCGGCACGGTTTGTCACTTTTTAGCCATGTTTCTGCCAATTGACCTATTTGTATCAATAAATTTATTCTTGCAATTATTGTTATGTATTAGTCTGGACTTTTTCCACTGAGCTGTCCTGTGGTGGTTCTCTTATTGACTTCAGTGGGTCCGTATTTGGTTCGATACTAAGGCTATGGATTACATCCCTATATTTTGATTATCTTTTATATTAGATTGATCATGCTGCACTCCATTAGCTGGGTGTGTTTTTCTGTTTGTTAGATGTTCAGAAGGCAGTCATTGACACACCACCCCACAAGGAGGGGAAGCCACAGAAGGTCATTACTGAAGAAGCCGGCTGTTCACAGAGTGCTGTATCCAAGCATATTAATGGAAAGTTGATTGGAAAGAAAAAGTGTGGTAGAAAAAGGTGCACAAGCAATCGGTATAACCACAGCCTTGAAATGATTGTTAAGATAAGGCCATTCAAAAATTTGGGAGAGATTTACAAGGAGTGGACTTCTGCTGGAGTCATTGCTTCAAGAGCCGCCACACACAGATGTATCCAGGACATGGGCTACAAGTGTCGCATTCCTTGTGTCAGCCACTCATGACCAATAGACACCTCCAGAAGTGTCTTACCTGAGCCAAGGAGAAAAAGAGCTGGACTGTTGTCAGTGGTCCAAGGTGTTGTTTTCAGATGAAAGTAAATTTTGCATTTCATTTGGAAATCAAGGTCCCAGAGTCTGGAGGAAGAGTGGAGAGGCCACAATCCAAGCTGCTGGAGGTCTAGTGTGAAGTTTCCACAATCAGTGATGGTTTGGGGAGCCATGTCATCTGCTGGTGTAGGTCCACTGTGGTTTATCAAGACCAAAGTCAGCGCAGCCGTCTACCATGAAATTTTAGAGCACTTCATGCTTTCCTCTGCCGACAAGCTTTTTGGAGATGGAAATGTAATTCTCCAGCAGGACTTGTCCCCTGTCCACACTGCCAAAAGCACCAGTACCTGGTGTAAAAACAACAGTATCACTGGGCTTGATTGCCAGCAAACTCTCCTGACCTTAACCCCATAGAGAATCTATGGAGTTTTGTCAAGAGGAAGATGAGAGACACCAGACCCAACAATGCAGACGAGCTGAAGGCTGCTATCAAAGCAACCTGGGCTTCCATAACCCCTCAGCAGTGCCACAGGCTGATCGCCTCCATGCCACACCGCATTGATGCAGTAATTGATGCAAAAGTAGCCACGACCAAGTATTGAGCGCATTTACTGAACATACATTTCAGTAGGACAACATTTCGGATTTTAAAATAATTTTTTTCAAGCTGGTGTTATAAAGTATTCTGATTTACTGAGATAATGACTTTTGGGTTTTCATTGGCTGTAAGCCACAATCATCAACATTAACAGAAATAAACACATGAAATGGATCACTCTGTTTGTAATGACTCTATGTAATATACAAGTTTCACATTTTGATAATATTCTAACTTTGTGAGAAGCACCTGTATATGTAATATGGGGCCATAGCTCCGGAATGGAGAGGTGCAGGAAGAAAAGGAAAACATCGCCAGATTCAGGAGAACTGCTGCATTAACACCAGGTAAAAACGTATATATTTATGGCAAGTGACAGGTCCTCTTTCAATGCAACTTGCAGATTGAAAAAATCCAATTAAAATAAGCAAAATATTGGCACTGCCTTCAGTTTGCACTTTGTAAATTTCTCCCTCTGTGTTTGGATGTTTTAGTTCCGATATGCAATCAGCGGAGGCAGCAAGAGATGGTAATCCTGAAAGCCCGTTTTCTTGAAGATGTATAAAATACAACCGCATCACGTAAAGCTGCATATATAAATTGCATTTGCATAACTGGCAATGATTCATGTTTCGGCAGCAGACATGAAGTGAAGCGCAGTGAAAGCGGAATTTATGTGACGTCTAATGGATTAAACTTTCCGGAGAACTATCAAGTAATAAGTCAATGGTGTTTACTCTACTTTATAGGTCACAAATCATTGTTATTGCCAGGAAAGAGTTAATTGCGTTCAGTTCTCTTTGTGTCCTGTTTTCTTTAATGTATCTGCAGGGAATCAGGGGCAGGAAGTTAAAGTAACAGACTAAAGTCAGCTGAACCAAGCCAACAACTCAAACCCGTGCCAGAGCAAACAAATAACATCCTTTATATACAGGTCTGGTGTGCAGAAGAATAAATGTAAAAAGCACCAAGAGAACTCGGCACAACACGTTCCGCTACTAAGTATCCACACGTGTAAGGATTGGTTTTCTATACTACGGCTGCCAGGAGCAGCTGGGGAGAATGCAAGGGATGTAAAAATTCAGACTGTTTCCACCTACCACTAGGGGGAGCTTTACTGCAGACATGATATAATAGTGGATGTGAAAAGTCTACTACATGTAAAAGAAATAATACCAAGAAGAATCCTTTCAGAACTTTTTTCACCATTAATGTTGTCCGTAATCTGTACAGTTCAATCGAAACGCAAACTGAAATCTTTTCAGGTGGAAAAAGAAAAATACAGAAGATAAAATAATGTGGTTCCATAAATATACACACCATTAAACCCATATTTTGTTAAAAAGGAACCTGTCACCAGGTTTGGCTTATATGAGATACGGCCACATCCTCTCAGGCCTGATATAGAGCAACCTACTGTATAATGCTGTATGTAAGCCCCCAACCCATCCTGAAAGAGAAGAAAAAGACCTTTTATTATACTCACCTGCGGGAAGGGGTGTCGATGTTCTTGGTCACGCGCCTCCCATCTTCTTGCGATGCCGACCACCTTCTCCCTTTGTGTGGATGACGTGTCCCTACTTCATCCAAACAGTCCCTGGATGGATTCAGGCCCAACCTCTGGCTGCACCATTCAAACATTTTGATTATCTTCTGGCCAAGCCATTCTTTTCTTTATTTGGAAGTGTGTTTAGGGTCGTTGTCATGTTCTAAAGTTAAATTCCTCTTGTTGTTGGAGATGTTCTAATTCACTCCAGTTTGACTGAAGCCTTAATCCCAGCTGCTGAAGAACAGCCCCAATGCATAATGCTGCCTCCAGCATGCTTCACTGTGGGTATGGTGTTCTTTTAGTGCTGCACAGTGTTGACTTTTTCACCAAACATACCGTTTGGAATTATGGCCAAAAAGTTCAACCTTAGTGTCATCAGATGATAACATGTTTTCCCACATGCTTTTGGCAGACTTGATGTAAGTTTTGGCAAAACATAGCTGGGTTTGGATGTTGTATTTGTAGAAAAAATTCTTCTATCTTGTCACCCTAGCCGATAGGCCAGACATATGAAGAATAAGGGAAATTGTTGTCTCATGCAGTACACAACCAGTACTTGACAGAAATTCCTGCAGCTCCTTTAATGTTGCTGTAGGCTTTTTGGCAGTCTCCCTGACTTATTTTCTTCTTTTTTTTAATAATTGTTGAAGGACATATAGTTTTAGATAGTGTCACTGCTGTGCCAGATTTAAGTCTTGATGACGTCTTCACAGTGCTCCAAGATATATCTAGTGCCTTGAAAAAATGTGATATCCTTCTCCTGACTGATAGCGTTCAACAATGAGATCCCTTTGCTGTGTTGTAAACTGTTTACACACCATGACTTTTGTTGTAACTAAGAAAATGTCAGAAAGATCCTCTTAGAACAGCAAAACTTTATATGGGGTTAATCAGAATCACTGTAAATGATTGCAGGCATGTAATGTGAGTGTAAATGTGATTGGCTAATTCTGAACACAACCACATTCCCAATTATAAGAGGGTGTTCACACTTATGCAACAGCATTATTTTACTTTTGTTTTATTTATTCCCCCCTTAAAATTATTCCAGTTTGTTTCTTAATGGATTTGTATCTCTGACATTACAGGTGGAAAAAGTTCTGCAATGATTCTTCTTTGTATGATATAAATGGCAAAAACCTGGAATCTTAACAGGGATGTGTAGACTTTTTATATCTACTGTGTATTGAGGTTCACAGGTTATTCCCACCCTCATAGATGGTTATTGTTGGATAGGGCTTGTAAAAACGAGCATTTTAGCAATATCCTGCTTGTTAAAATTTAGTGTGGTTTGCACTGCACTTAGTATTAGCACAATGGCTGACATCACATTTTAGCATTTATATTGATGTTTACTGCTATCTGCGCTTTACATTGTGAATTTCGGAGTGACGATCGGTATATGCATTAATGTCGGTGCCCTTCTCACTTGAGATCTATTGTGGTGATTATTTCCCTCATTATTCGCACTCTTTCTATATTATTTAATTATATGTTTTAATATATGATAAAAAAAACCTATATTTTTAACACCTTCTTGGTGGTCTATGATAATCCCCTGTAATCCTCCTGCAGGCCATTTATTAAAATGTGCAGCCATTATTGGGATGCTAATGCTTATCCTTTGTTTATTGTTTGTTGTCTTGGAGACCGACCTCCGCTACAGTATAACTTGTAAGCACTTTGCTGAAGATGGCCGCTGATTACAAGGTAAAAGTGTGCTACAGCGATCCTTGCCAGCTTCAAAGCAGCGCTTACAAGCTCAATATAAAAGAGCTTGTAAACACTACACATATTATGCTGTCTGGCAGCGGTGGTCGGTCTCTAAGGCAACAAGCTGTAAACAGAAGAAAAATGTGACTATCTTTAGAATAGTTGAGATTTTTAATAAGTATTATATTGGAAAAGTGCATGTATTTACAAGCAGTATCCAACAATACCCACTTATGAAGATGGGAGTAATCCATTAAAGGGGGTTTCTATTGCAAGATATTTATCCTGGGGATAGGTGACAACAATCTGTCCACTTTGACTCCCTACCAGTCATGAAAATGGGATCCTAATTCCTTTATCTTCTTCACTACAGTCATTGAATAGAGCATGTTGCATGAGCACTACCACTCCTTTCATGTCTATGGGACAAGCAGAGGTAGCCAAGTACATCGCTCGGTTATCATCGTCCGTCCCATAGACATCGATGGAACAGCAGATGGATCATGCACAAACATGTCGCTCCATTCTGTCTCAAATGCGGAAGGAATGAGGATTGGGATCTCAATTCTAGTGATCTTGCAGGTCCCCGAAGAAATCTGTGGATAGATGCTAAATGCCTTGATTGGGAAAACCACTTTAATGAATGTGGGGTCACATAAGGGCAAAGTCAGACGCCGTATAAATTGGACCAAGACTGGAACGCAGTGACGGCGGCTCTTCTGACCCGAGAGTGACAGCTGCATAGAAATACATGAAGCTGGTAGGGTGAGTCGCTGATCAGTCCGTGCACTGCGTTCCAATGTCGGTCTCAGCGCCTGACTGCGCCCTTATACTCGCCAATTTCTCACCTACACTACATTATTGATTCTCCAAACCCCCATAAATGTCTGTTATTCCTGCCCCAGGGAAGACATGTCCAGATGCAGTGGTGACTTCAATGGCTCTTACATGTCACATCTTGTGTGGACACTTCATTGTTTGATAAACAAAAAAAGTAACACTCATCAATTCCATTACCAACAATTCTTTGATTCCTTAGAGGGCTCTATTCTTCCTGCTGTAACAATGACGATGTGCCAACACAACACATGTGACATGTACTGGCATGTCTACACCATTGAAGTCACTGTTGCAGGTAGTAATTGGTTGCAGCGGTAATGTTGTTCCGACATGTCTTCGCTTCGCTGGAGCAGGAAGAACCGAGACCAATGGGGGATTGAAAGAATGGTTGGGTGGTAATGGGATTGGTAAGGTGGGTATAACTAATGTACAGCAACAAGGAATTAATGGTGCTATATAAATAAATAATAACTATTACTAACGATTTGCACCAACTGTTGTCAAATCCATTCACCTTTTCCTCAGTTGAGTTCATTCTTTTCAGCTGTAGTTTGAATCCTGCCTTCTACAGTCACTAGTAATAATCAACTTTATATTGCCCCGGGGCATCTGCTTCCATGCACCCACTGAGATGATGCTGGTAATATGATAATATACCTGATGGTAATAATGCTAGCAATGGTCATAAATAGTATCTGTATGTAAGCAGCAACATTCACTTCTGTGTAAGGGTATGTGCCCACGCTGCGGATTCCATTGCGGAATTTTCCGCAGTGGATTTGATAAACCGCTGC
Organism: Ranitomeya imitator; assembly: GCF_032444005.1. NCBI lineage: Eukaryota > Metazoa > Chordata > Amphibia > Anura > Dendrobatidae > Ranitomeya > Ranitomeya imitator. The sequence goes on from NC_091288.1 coordinate 30,809,945, forward strand.
GGTTTTTACTGCGGATTTATCGCGGTTTTTAGTGCGGTTTCCGCTGCGGGTGAAAATCCGCTGCGGATTCCGCACAAACAATTGAGATGCTGCGGAAAATAAACCGCTGCGTTTCCGCACGGCTTTTTCCACAGCATGGGCACTGCGGATTTCATTTCCCATAGGTTTACATTATACTGTAAACTCATGGGAAACCGCTGCGGATCCGCAGCTGCGGATCCGCAGCGAAATCCGCAGCATGTGCACATACCCTAAAGGTACCGTCACACATAACGATATCGTTAACGATATCGTTGCTTTTTGTGACTTAGCAACGATATCGTTAAGGAAATCGTTATGTGTGACAGCGATCAATGATCAGGCCCATGCTGGGAGATCGTTGGTCGCCGAGGAAAGTCCAGCACTTTATTTAGTCGCTGGACTTCCCGCTGACATCACTGGATCAGCGTGTGTGACACCGATCCAGCGATGTCTTCACTGGTAACCAGGGTAAACATCGGGTTACTAAGCGCAGGGCCGCGCTTAGTAACCCGATGTTTACCCTGGTTACCAGCGTAAACGTTAAAAAAAAAAACCCACTACATACTTACCTTCAGCTGTCTGTCCTCCGGCGCTCTGCTTCTCTGCACTCCTCCTGCATCCTGTGTCAGCGCCGGCCAGCCGGAAAGCACAGCGGTGACGTCACCGCTCTGCTTTCCGGCCGCTGGGCTTACACAGGGCAGAGAAGCAGAGCGCCGAGGGACAGACAGCAGAAGGTAAGTATGTAGTGTTTGGTTTTTTTTTACTTTAACGCTGGTAACCAGGGTAAACATCGAGTTACTAAGCGCGGCCCTGCGCTTAGTAACCCGATGTTTACCCTGGTTACCAGCGTAAACATTAAAAAAACAAACAGTACATACTTACCTTCCGCTGTCTGTCCCCGGCGCTCTGCTTCTCTGCACTCGTCCTGCATCCTGTGTCAGCGCCAGCCAGCCGGAAAGCACAGCGGTGACGTCACCGCTCTGCTTTCCGGCTGACCGGCGCTGACAGTGCAGAGGAAAGCACAGCGCCGGAGGATAGACAGCTGAAGGTAAGTATGTAGTGTTTGTTTTTTTAACGTTTACGCTGGTAACCAGGGTAAACATCGGGTTACTAAGCGCGGCCCTGCGCTTAGTAACCCGATGTTTACCCTGGTTACCGGGGACCTCGGGATCGTTGGTCGCTGGAGAGCTGTCTGTGTGACAGCTCTCCAGCGACCAAACAGCGACGCTGCAGCGTCGCTTAGTGTGACGGTACCTTAAGCGACGCTGCAGCGATACCGACAACGATGTCGATCGCTGCAGCGTCGCTGTTTGGTCGCTGGAGAGCTGTCACACAGACAGCTCTCCAGCGACCAACGATCCCGAGGTCCCCGGTAACCAGGGTAAACATCGGGTTACTAAGCGCAGGGCCGCGCTTAGTAACCCGATGTTTACCCTGGTTACCAGCGTAAACGTTAAAAAAACAAACACAACATACTTACCTTCAGCTGTCTATCCTCCGGCGCTGTGCTTTCCTCTGCACTGTCAGCGCCGGTCAGCCGGAAAGCAGAGCGGTGACGTCACCGCTGTGCTTTCCGGCTGGCCGGCGCTGACACAGGATGCAGGAGGAGTGCAGAGAAGCAGAGCGCCGGGGACAGACAGCGGAAGGTAAGTATGTACTGTTTGTTTTTTTAACGTTTACGCTGGTAACCAGGGTAAACATCGGGTTACTAAGCGCGGCCCTGCGCTTAGTAACCCGATATTTACCCTGGTTACCAGTGAAGACATCGCTGGATCGGTGTCACACACGCCGATCCAGCGATGTCAGCGGGAGATCCAGCGACGAAATAAAGTGCTGGACTTTCCTCAGCGACCAACGATCTCCCAGCAGGGGCCTGATGGTTGGTCGCTGTCACACATAACGATTTCCTTAACGATATCGTTGCTACGTCACAAAAAGCAACGATATCGTTATGTGTGACGGTACCTTAAAGGTACCTTCACACTAAACGATATCGCTAGCGATCCGTGACGTTGCAGCGTCCTCGCTAGCGATATCGTTTAGTTTGACACGCAGCAGCGATCAGAATCCTGCTGTGATGTCGTTGGTCGGGGCTAGAGGGCCAGCACTTTCTTTGGTCGCTGACTCTCCCGCTGACATCGCTGAATCGGCGTGTGTGACACCGATTCAGCGATGTCTTCGCTGGTAACCAGGGTAAACATTGGGTTACTAAGCGCAGGGCCGCGCTTAGTAACCCGATGTTTACCCTGGATACCATCCTAAAAGTTAAAAAAACAAACGCTTCATACTTACCTACCGCTGTCTGTCCCCGGCGCTGTGCTTTCCTGCACTCACTGTGGGCACAGCGGCCGGAAAGCAGAGCGGTGACGTCACCGCTCTGCTTTCCGGCCGCTGTGCTCACAGCCAGTACAGAGAAGCACAGCGCCGAGGGACAGACAGGGGAAGGTAAGTATGAAGCGTTTGTTTTTTTTACTTTTCGGATGGTATCCAGGGAAAACATCGGGTTACTAAGCGCGGCCCTGCGCTTAGTAACCCGATGTTTACCCTGGTTACCGGCATCGTTGGTCGCTGGAGAGCGGTCTGTGTGACAGCTCTCCAGCGACCAAACAGCGACGCTGCAGCGATCCGGATCGTTGTCTGGATCGCTGCAGCGTCGTTTAGTGTGAAGGTAAGGTTACAAAGACATTTACACAATGTTTCCTTAAGTAGATAAGTGTAATATGAGATGACTGGGGCCAGACACAACATGAGCTCCTTCCAAAGACAAAGGCACAACTAAGACAAGATGGAAAATATTACTCACGTTTTATCAGAACCAGAAATAGAAATAGTAATATCTATGGGAAAAAGTAGGGGGAAACAATGGAGCTCATCTTCCAGGTGGCCATCATCATCAGCATTAACTAAGATCTTTGTACAAAGTTTTTTTTAATAGATTTATTAATCTAAAAAAATAATGGCACACGTTGAACTCTTGGATTTTTCTTTTCCAGCTCGGCGAAGTGTGGTGTTATTAAACAAATTTGCAATTTGCACCAATTTTATTAAACATGTGTACCAATTTTTGGGGCTCTAATTTATAGACTAATGTTAACAAACTTAGGGCCTGATTCATCATTTGCAGGTTTCCCATTTCTATTTTTTTTGTGTGTGTTGGTGGTATTTGTTGACGTTTTTTCAAAATAATACACTTATCAATTTTGCGAAAATAAATAATTATCTTTTATTTTTCTCTTTTATCTTTGTTTCCACCTTTTCAGAGCAAAAACAATCTTATGTTCCAAAATCTTCAGAATTTCAGAGATAGAGCTGGAAAATACACTGCTCAAAAAATAAAGGGAACACTAAAATCCCACATCCTAGATATCTCTGAATGAAATATTCCAGTTGTAAATCTTTATTTATTACATAGTGGAATGTGTTGAGAACAATAAAACCTAAAAATGATCAACGTAAATCACAACTAATATCCCAAAGAGGTCTGGAGTTGGAATGATGCTTAAAATCAAAGTGGAAAATGAAGTTCCATGCTGATCCAACTTCAGTGGAAATGCCTCAATACAAGGAAATGATGCTCAGTAGTGTGCGTGGCCTCCACGTGCTTGTATGATCTCCCTACAAGGCCTGGGCATGCTCCTGATGAGGCGGCAGATGGTCTCCTGAGGGATCTCCTCCCAGACCTGGACTAAAGCATCCGCCATCTCCTGGACAGTCTGTGGTGCAAAGTGACGTTGGTGGATGGTGCGAGACATGATGTCCCAGATGTGTTCAATCAGATTCAGGTCTGGGGAATGGGCGGGCCAGTCCATAGCTTCAATGCCTTCAGCTTGCAGGAACTGCTGACACACTTCAGCCACATGAGGTCTGGCATTGTCCTGCATTAGGAGGAACCCAGGGCCAACCGCACCAGCATATGGTCTCACAAGAGGTCTGAGGATCTCACCTCGGTACCTAATGGCAGTCAGGCTACCTCTAGCGAGCACATGGAGGGCTGTGCGGCCCTCCAAAGAAATGCCATCTCACACCATTACTGACCCACTGTCAATCCGATCATGCTGAAGGATGTTGCAGGCAGCAGATCTCTCTCCACGGCGTCTCCAGACTCTGTCACTTGTGCTCAATGTGAACCTGCTTTCATCTGTGAAGAGCACAGGGCACCAGAGGCGAATTTGCCAATCCTGGTGTTCTGTGGCAAATGCCAAGCATACTGCATGGTGTTGGGCTGTGAGCACAACCCCATCTGTGGATGTCGGGCACTAAAACCATCCTCATGGAGTTGGTTTCTAACCATTTGTGCAGACACATGCACATTTTTGGCCAGCTGGAGGTCATTTTGCAGGGCTCTGGCAGTGCTTCTCCTGTTCCTCCTTGCTCAATGGCTGAGGTAGCGGTCCTGCTGCTGGGTTGTTGCCCTCCTACGGCCCCCTCCATGTCTCCTGGTGTACTGGCCTGTCTCCTGGTAGCGCCTCTGGACACTACGCTGACAGACACCGCAAACCTTTTTGCCACAGCTCGCATTGATGTGTCATCCTGGATGAGCTGCACTACCTGTGCCACTTGTGTGGGTTGTAGAGTCTGTCTTATGCTACCATGAGTATGAAAGCACAACCAACATTCAAAAGTGACCAAAACATCAGCCAGAAAGCATTGGCACTGAGATGTGGTCTGTGGTCCCCACCTGCAGAACCACTCCTTTATTGAGGGTGTCTTGATAATTGCCAATAATTTCCATCTGTTGTCTATTCTATTTGCACAACAGCATGTAAAATTGATTGACAAACAGTGTTGCTTTCTAAGTGGACAGTTTGATTTCACAGAAGTTTGATTTACTTGGAGTTACATTCTGTTGTTTAAGTGTTCCCTTTATTTTTTGAGCAGTGTGTATGCAGGAATTTTGTGTCTTTTTAAAAACATTTGATGAATCACCTGATTACATCATGAAACCCCATATCCTGGCCTCAATGAAGAACATAAAAATAAAAAAACAAACATCTATAAAATAGACTTTAAAAGAGCAAAAATTAAAAGAAGAATACGGTAGAAATGGAAAACACTAAAATCTTTAACAAAAAAGGTGCAAATGAAAGAGACGAACAACACCCAAAACTAGACAAACTTGCAAATGCAATAATGAATCAGACCCAAAGAGTTCATTGCCTTGCGCAGGCGTGTACTATGGAGGACAGAGAATGAACTTCAATCCAATATTGCAGCCAGCATGCAGCCAGCAGGTAAGGAAAGGGTGAATCAAACACCCGAAAACTCCGCCCCTATGGCTGAAGATTGTTCCCTCCAAATTCAGGTGACAGAGTCCCTTTAAAGTGATTTTTGTTATTAGTTTTGGATAATAAAGTAATAGGAAGGTGTCTGACTTCTTGCAACATGCGCCAAATTCATCTATACCTATATGTGAATAATTTTAATTTGAATAAAAAATGTTTAGATGTCCAGTACAGACTATTGTGTAGGGTTGTGAACTTCAACCTCCAGCCCTATTAGCAGCAAGGAAAGAACAACTTCCAATAAATTACATGTCCTGTAAATGTTTTCTTTAGATCCTGACATTCTATGGAGGAAGCATCATCGTTACTGTCATTATTTAGCAGCCGTGGCCAATGATATGGCATTGCAAAAAGGAGGCAACAATATGAAACAAGCCAGATTGATATAAGTTGGTGGCGGGGACCAGGGCAGATTTCTCTATCAGCAAGTTTAATTTCCTATATAAATTTGATTTAAATTGAGTTCTTTTTCCACTTGCTGCTGGTCCACTGATTGTAGAAGATTTTTTATTTTTCTTATGTGCCCCTTCGTTCCAAAGTTATGGTGCAAAGTCACAATGAGCATTTAGCACAGAATTTCCTTGTGGGCGTCTTCTTTGTCATCCCAGACACTGGCCAATCAAAAGACAGCCACACCCACAGGGAACTTCTGTGGTTTATGCCCAGTTGTTAAAGAAAAATGTTTCAATTTATATAACCATGTGGTATAACTTTGGAATGATGGAGCGCAAGAAAAAAAGAAAAACTATTCCAAAATCAGTTTGAATTAAAATATTCAGCAAAAGGTCCTCTTTATAAGATTTTTATGCCACTGCATGCCTTTTGAATGTCATAAGTTCCCAAACGCAGGACCCTCCAATGAGGAAAACCTCCTAAAGAGTGTATACTTGATTACCTCTTGAAATACATGAACAGTCTGTTACACCCGGTCCGTTTCCTGTACCTCCAAGGGGTCTCCGTCTGGACTCCCGCTCTGTGCCAGCTCCACGCTGTCTGGATGCAGCCTCTGCCCCTCCTTCCTCTCCTGCTTCCTGGCGTGCGGCCAGCGGGTTCCCAGGCAGGGTTCTTAGGTCGCACACGTGCTCACTCCCGGTCTCTTAAAGAGACTGTGCATTTTCCAAAAGTTGCCTCTAACCAATAGCGTGTGGTTGGCTACTATTTCTAGCCCCTCCACCATAGGGAGGGCGCCGGAGCAACAAGCATCCACTGTTGCTAACTTCCGGTTCCTGTTTACATGCGCTTCTGTTTCTGAAGTATCTGCCAAGTACTCCGCTTACACTGTCTCCACAGAGACTCTTGATACCTGTTACCCGGTTATTCTGGACTGCATCCGCACTATCTACACTGGACCCGTCTAGTCCCACCAGTCTGCCTGCCACTTTTTCGAACTACGCCAGTACTCCGGTACCAGCTTCTACTCGAACACTCGGTATCTTCCGGTCAGCTTTGCAGCATCCGCTAACCCTGCTGGTCCGTCTGTTCCGCTGGGATAGCCGCCATAAGTACGGGGTCTAACTGAAGGTAGCATCCGTGTCCCCCAGGCATTCCATTCTGTCCCTGTTCGAGGGGACTTACTACGGGTGTCTGGGGCTCACGCAGTAATGCCCCCTTCAGAGCCCCCTGGACCGTGGCCTAGTGGTTCCACATTTAACCTCAATAAATACGAACGTGAACTTCTACATCTGTGCCTCCGTTTCCTTTCGTTACACGGTCATTCATCTCAAAGACCTCCATGTAATCTATATGGTTGTATAAGTAGCATGCCAATCATGGGTCCTGGTCACTGTGGGGGGCCCTGATGCCTCTCTGCCACGTGGTAGACATTAGTATTCTAAATGGCGGCTCTTGGAATGATATAGGGAGTAGCTTCTATGTGTAATACTACCTTTGCCCTATAGGGGTCGCTAGGAGGGAAATGCTTGGGCGGTCAAAACCTCAGATGATCCAGCTTCATGATGAGACAACACAATGTAATTATTTTACATTTCTTTATGATAATGGAATCAGCATTTCTTCCTTGTTTTGGGCGTATTTACACCTTAAGGAAACATGTCTGGCATGTAATCAGAATAATTTCATTTTATGCAGCCAACTACTGTAAGCCTTAACATGAAAGCGACAACACGTTTGTGCGTGTCCTAGCAAAGTTCTCCAAAACTATGACTTGGAGACATTAGGAGCTCATAAAAACATTAAGATAAAATACCAGAGGTTATGGGATTGCACAACATCGGTGAAAGTGTGAGAAAACCAAGTAAAAACCAAGGCCAAAATTGTGGCTCTCAGCACATTTTAAATGCCTTTATATTATACAGTCCTTCATAGTGGAACTAAAGTCCTTAAATAACTAGTCTAAGTTGGCCAACCAATATTGTATCATCATTTACTGATGATTATTATATGTGCTATTTAGAAATAATAAACATAGTTAAAAAATGCTCATTTATAGCAACCTCCAGAAGTAAAATCTGTGATGAAACCTAGCAGCAAGGTTTTAGTTCCAGCAGCGCCCCATAAGGAAAATGAAGCATTATGTGATGAGGCTTTGACCATGATCTCCAGGCAGCTCTAATTAAGGCCTCCACAGACATGCTTTGTGCTAGGTACTCTGACTATCAAGTCCCATGGAAGCCATGGCCTTTACCTGTTAACCCTTGTAAAAGGATGTCGATTTAGACAGGGAGCCTGGGTTGAGTCCTTGGAGTAGTACAGTGGCATGTAAAAGTTTGGGTACCCCTGGTCAAAATTACTGTTATTGAACACCCTTGGAGATTTGTGTGCTCAGATAACTTTGGCCAAGGTTTCAGACCTTAATTATCCTGTTAGGGTTATGGCTTGTTCACCATCGTCGTTAGGAAAGGCCAGGTGATGCAAATTTCCCAGCTTCATAAAAACCCAGCCTCCTCTAACCTTGTGCCTAAAAACAGCAGCCATGGGTTATTCTAAGCAGCTGCCTAGCACTCTGAAAATGAAAATGGTGGGGTCCCACGAAGCAGGAGAAGGCTATAAAAAGGTAGAAAAGCGTTTTCAAGCTGCCCATTCCTCAGTTTTAAATGTAATTAAGATATGGCAGTAAACAGGAACAGTGGAGGTCAAGATAAGGTCTGGAAGACCAAGCAAAATTTCAATGAAAGCTGCTTGTAGAATTGCTAGAGAGGGAAATCAGAACCCCAGCTTGAATGCAAAGACATTCAGAAAGATTTAGCAGACTCTGAAGTTGTGGTACATTGTTCTACTGTTCAGAGACACCTGCACAAATATGTCCTTCATGAAAGATTCATCAGAAGAAAACCTCTCCTGTGTCCTCACCCTAAAATTCAGCATAAGAAGTATGCAAAAGAACATCAAAACAAGTCTGATGCATTTTGGAAACAAGTCCTGGGGACCGATGAGGTTAAAATAGAACTCTTATGAATACTACAATAGTGATCACTTGTTCCTGACAACACCTTGAAGTCTATAATGATAATTAGTGGCTGGCAACTGGAAATCCAATAATAACTCAGAAATGTTTGCATGTTCCAATGTTTTCTCAATGACAAACAAAGGCAGATATCTGACAGACACTTTTCCCCTGCCTCTAAACAATAACTATTCTTTTTTGGACATATTGAACAATCAATAAACTGCAGAGTTTGCCGATAATTTAGGCAATGAGCTATAAACTATAAAATTAAATATCCCTCCGTTCTTGAAAATCAAGAGAAAAATCGTTAAGTTGTTTGTTTTTTCGAGCATTTTGCAATTTTACTTTATTTAAGAAGTTGAGAAGAACCCAACTAAGAAGAACTTTCATAAGTGCACGAATATTTTAAGGAGCTTTTATTGTTATCTTAAATTAAGCAAACCCGGATTGTTCTTTTTCCAACTTCATCATATCTGGAAACTTATGTTTATCGTCTTGTCTGCCCGTTCCTGTGATGTTGAGGAGCGCCGCGCTTCTCTTGGACATTCTCTTTGTTCCCCTCGTTAAAGATCTTGGCCCATTCATCATTATTCCCACACAAAGTTAGTTAATTGGATGCTTTCTTTGGACACGGAGTCCATCACCTAGAATTTCATAAAGCAGAATTCCTCCATGAGGGTATTTATAATAAGCAGAAAGCTTTGATGTTGAAGCCATTGACTTCATCTATCATTCAGCTATCGCTAAGCTGCTGGGACACAATCACTCGGGTTCCATTTGTGCAGATGATCTTGTCGGTGGAAACGCGCCCCACCTAAGACTCCAAAGCCAGAGCCCCTTCTGTCTCTACGCGCGTTGTTCTATTCACATGTAAAAAATAATGGAAGATTTGGGTGTGTTCATAATGCAGTCAGTCATCTCTGTGCTGAAGATAGGGATTTACAGCGTTAACCAGGACTACAGTCGACAGGCGCGTTTCAGGCCAATCACTAAACACACGTTATTTCTGGAGCTCGGTCCATTTATTCACTAGGAAACCATGTCTACTCTCAGGACCACTTGTGTCTCTTTTTATACACTGTATATTTAAAGGATTGAGGGTAATACCAAGTTTACACCCTTAAAGGAAACCTCTCATCATTATAATTACTGTGTGTACTTTACATATACTGGGGCACTGTAACGTATTTCATCCATACATGTGGTTTACAGTAAATGTTAATCTGTTTCTTCTAGTTTTCTTTATTTTTTTGTACTATTTTGACTGGTTACAACTACACATTAGTTTTATCATTTGGCATTGTGCATTAATATTTTTTACTTAGCATTGCACACAATTTTTTGTGTCATCAAATGACCTATTGTTTAAATCAGGTTTTTTTTTTTTTTATAACTTTTTTTTATGTTTAGCTTTATAATTTAGCAATTTTCACACAGGTTACTAGACCCAATATTAGACTCCTACTTCCTGTTCGGCACATGGACATTAGCAGCAATAGACTGATTTAGACTCTACAGAACGGTATTGAAGCTTTTAATGAGCGTGATCTCATCATGGCAAAGGTGATTGTGAAGAAAGGAGGAAGAGGTGAGCTGTGACATCAACATTACCTATTCTGAATGGTGGATCCTGTGTTATCTACCGTATATAGAGGTGTTATCAGCCATTTTACAGGAGGACAAGGTGAGCTGTGACATCACCTATTGTGAATGGTGGATCCTGTGTTATCTACTGTATATAGAGGTGTTATCAGTCATTGTACAGGAGGAGGAGGTGAGCTGTGACATCACCTATTGTGAATGGTGGATCCTGTGTTATCTACTGTATATAGAGGTGTTATCAGTCATTGTACAAGTGGGGGAAGTGAGCTGTGACATCACCTATTATGAATGGTGGATCCTGTGTTATCTACTGTATATAGAGATATTATCAGTCATTGTACAGGAAGAGGAGGTGAGCTGTGACATCACCTATTGTGAATGGTGGATCCTGTGCTATCTACTGTATATAGAGGTGTTATCAGTCATTGTACAGGAGGAGGAGGGGAGCTGTGACATTAACTATTGTGAATGGTGGATCCTCTGTTATCTACTGTATATAGAGGGGTTATCAATCATTGTACAGGAGGAGGAGGTGAGCTGTGACATCACCTATTGTGAATGGTGGATCCTGTGTTATCTACTGTATATAGAGGTGTTATTAGTCATTGTACAGGAGGAAGAGGTGGTGAGCTGTGACATCACCTATTCTGAATAGTGGATCTTGGGTTATCTACTGTATATAGAGATATTATCAGTCATTGTACAGGAGGAGGAGGTGAGATGTGACATCACTTATTGTGAATGGTGGATCACGTTTTATGTAGTAATAATAATAATCTTTATATAGTGCCAACATATTCCGCAGTGCTTTACAGTTTAACAGTTTCAAACACAACAGTCATAAGTAACAACGTTAACAATACAATAATTAAAGCAAAATAAGACGACCCTGCTCGTGAGAGCTTACAATCTACAATGAGGTGCGGGAGGTACAAAGTACAGGTGTGTATTTACAATGATGTATTTACAATGATGGTCCAGCCATCTTCAGGGGGTGGGGGATAGATGGAGATAGTGAATGGGCTACACACACACAAACATAAAATGACTTTGATTAGTGAACGTGATAGGCCGCTCTGAACCAATGTGTTTTGAGCGAGCGCCTAAAACTATGCAAATTATGGATGGTCCTAATATCTTGGGGTAGAGCATTCCAGAGGATTGGCGCAGCACGGGAGAAGTCTTGGAGTCGGGAGTGGGAGGTAAGGAGTAGTGCAGAGGTTAGTCGAAAGTCATTTGCAGAGCGCAGCGGTCGGTTAGGCCGATAGACAGAAATGAGGGAGGATATGTAAGGGGGTGCCGCACTGTGGAGAGCTTTGTGGGTGAGAACAAGTACTTTGAATTGTATCCTGTAATGAATGGGCAGCCAGTGTAACGACTGGTGAAGAGCGGATGCATCTGAGTAATGATTAGCCAGATGGACGACCCTGGCTGCTGCATTAAGGATGGACTGGAGAGGGGAAAGTCGAGTGAGGGGGAGGCCAATTAACCCTGCTGTTCTGTTCGGTCTGGGGAGACCTATTTTGAACTTTGGTATTTTTTGGGGTGTTCAAGATGCGGTTCTGAAACTTGTGATTGATTCACTTAAATGAGGATGGGTCGGTCGGCCACGGGTTTCAGAGCCGCATCTTGAATATTTTAAAGAATACTGAAGTTCAAAGTCGGTCATTTTTGACCAACAGAACAGCAGGGTTAATAGAGCGTTGCAATAGTCCAGGTGGGAGTGGACCAAGGCGACAGTGAGGGATTTTGTTGTTTCCATGGTGAGAAAAGGGCGGATTCTAGAGATGTTCTTTAGGTGTAGGCGGCACGAGCGGGCAAGAGATTGTATGTGGGAGGTGAAGGAGAGATCGGAGTCAAACATAACACCCAGACAGCGCGCCTGCTGCCGGGGTGTTATTATGGTGCCACCCACGGAAAGGGAAATGTCAGGTTTAGGGAGCAGAATAAGTTCAGTTTTGGAGATGTTGAGTTTCAGATAGAGATCAGACATGATGTTGGAGACTGCGGACAGACAGTCAGTGGCGTTCTGTAGTACAGCGGGGATAAGGTCAGGGGATGACGTATATAGTTGTGTGTCGTCGGCATAAAGATGGTACTGAAAGCCAAATCTGCTGATGGTCTGTCCAATTGGGGCCGTGTAGAGAGAGAACAGAAGGGGGCCAAGGACTGAGCCCTGAGGTACCCCAACAGTGAGAGGAAGAGGGGATGAAGTGGAGCCAGAGAACAGAACACTGAAGGAGCAATCAGATAGGTAGGAGGAGAACCAGGAGAGAGCAGTGTCCTTAATGCCTAGTGACTGGAGCCTAGAGAGTAGGAGAGGGTGGTCAACAGTGTCAAAAGCTGCAGAAAGATCGAGAAGAATGAGCAGAGAGTGGTCACCATTACGTTTTGCTGTCAGAAGGTCATTAGTCACTTTGATGAGTGCAGTTTCTGTCAAATGTAGGGGGCGGAAACCGGACTGTGAAGGGTCTAGGGGGGAGTGAGTGGAGAGGTAACAGGTAAGGCGGGAGTATATCAGGCGCTCCAAGAGTTTAGAGATGAAGGGGAGATTGGAGACTGGTCTGTAGTTGTTTGTGCAGGATGGGTCGAGGGTGGTGGAACCTGTGTTATCTACTGTATAAAGAGGTATTAGTCATTGTACAGGAGGGGGAGGTGAGCTGTGACATCACCTATTGTGAATGGTGGATCCTGTGCTATCTACTGTATATAGAGGTATTATCAGGCATTGTACAGGAGGAGGTGAGCTGTGACATCACCTATTGTGAATAGTTGATCCTGTGTTATCTACTGTATATAGAGGTGTTATCAGGCATTGTACAGGAGGAGGAGGAGAGCTGTGACCTCACCTATTGTGAATGGAGGAACCTGTGCTATCTACTGTATATAGAGGTGTTATCAGTTATTGTACAGGAGGAGGAGGTGAGCTGTGACATCACCTATTGTGAATGGTGGAACCTGTGTTATCTACTGTATAAAGAGGTATTAGTCATTGTACAGGAGGGGGAGGTGAGCTGTGACATCACCTATTGTGAATGGTGGAACCTGTGTTATCTACTGTATAAAGAGGTATTAGTCATTGTACAGGAGGAGGAGGTGAGCTGTGACATCACCCATTGTGAATGGTGGATCCTGTGTTATCTACTGTATATAGAGGTGTTATCAGACATTGTACAAGAGAGGAGAAGGTGAGCTGTGACATCTCCTATTGTCAATGGTGGATCCTTTGTTATCTACTGTTATATATACAGTAGATAACACAGGATCCACAATTCACAATACGTGATATCACAGCTCACCTCCTCCTGTACAATGACTGATAACACCTCTATATACAGTAGATAACACAGGATCCACCATACACAATATGTGATGTCACAGCTCACCTCCTCCTCCTGTACAATGACTGATAACACCTCTATATACAGTAGATAACACAGGATCCACCATTCACAATACGTGATATCACAGCTCACCACCTCCTGTACAATGACTGATAACACCTCTGTATACAGTAGATAATGCACATTGACCTTTGCAGAGATTAGATCAAGTTCAGTTTATACTTCTACTATCTACTGCTGCTAATGTCTATGTGAAGAACAGAAAGTAGGAGTCTAATATTAGGCCTTGTGTCTAGTGTGAAAAGTGTAAGATTTTTTAATTTTTTTAATGCAGTGATCTGAAAAATAGAAAAATATATATTTTTTAAAGCAGGTTTTAACATAAACTGTTGATTTGATTGACGGCTTTTTTTTCCAATCACATATTTCCTTTACAGGTCACACTAAGAAAAATCATATGCAAATTGCCTCGTCTGAGAAAAAGAGGACTTAAACTCTATAGCGCCACCTGTTGGAAGTAGCGAACCTAAGAAAAATCAGACAGACAATGGGTAAAATGATCACTCTAGTGTAATCATTGCGCAGATGCTGGCGTTTTGCTCTGTGGACGCTCAGCACTTTCTCTACTGGTGTTCTTTCTTAGTAGCTGGGGAATGTAAATAGCTACGGGCTCCATCCTGCGCCTGTGATAGCGGAGAACATCCATTGCCGACATCTTAAAGTGAGTGATTTCTAGATGCTGCCTCGCTTTGTTCAGTAATACAGAAATAGACGTGAGGTTTTATGAACATCGCTCAGACAAAGCTTTTATTTCCTGTGTCCTTTTCGTGTAATCTTTTCGTTTCTCTGATTGGAATAATTATATATAACATTTCAGGAGAGGAAAAACAGGAAAAAAGCATATTAGAGCTCATTTACTGTAATGCAAAAAAAAGTTTATTTTCCCTGTAGCTTCTGAAATTTGCTAAACAGCACCCGTCGTTTTTGGAAAGTGCTTGGAAGTTTTGTCAATTTTATTGGTATTTGCAGGTGCTGGATTGATGATTTTGCATCTTAGAATAGGACGATTCACAAATTTTTACCCAGGGCGCACTACAATAATATAATGTGCTGCTATATCCAGTAGTCAAAATTGAATGCAAAGAGAAGAAAAGCACTACTGCATTACATGCACACTAGAAAATCAAGAATAGTGTTCCAAAAACTTTTGTCACGATCCATTTTGGGATTCGTGACAGCTCTGGATCCACTCTGTTTTAAATGTACCTTTTTTTTCCTTTCAGGACCAGAGAGGGTTAATGTCAGTTTTTCCCCACTGGCAATCTGCTGTAACTGCAGAGTTGCTGGGTCAGGCGATGTGGGTGGAGACCACTCCCACCATCCTTTAAATGGTCACTGGGTGCATCAGCTGACTGTTGGTGATAGAGTTTCTCTATGAAGACCAGCCACGCAGTTGCAGCTCTCTGGTGTCAGCTACTTCTGGTGCTGTCCTGTTTCTGTATGATCTGCGGTGTGGAGCTTGGCAGCGGTGTCTGGAAGCTAAGTGTTGTGTTTATTCCTTGTCCCTTTTATGTTTGTCACTGTCCCCTGTGTGGTACTATCTGCAGTGGTGAGGCTAGCGCCCCTTTCCAGCCAGTGTACTAGCCATGGCAGTGCTAGGTGACAGCGAGGGACAAGGTTCCTGACAGCGGTGTGGGAAAGGACCCACTTAGGGCATTAGGGGAGTGCAGTGACAGGCTCAGGTTTGAGCTCAGGTGGTGACCATTCCCCTGTGATGGACACCGTATCAGACTCACCACCAGAGACTGTACGCATGTCCAAAGACGTGCTGGGGAACCCGGGAAGTCCTGCAGTGGAATGTGGACACAGCAGAAAGTGTGCTGCAGGAGGAACATGACCTGCAATCACATGAGCACTGGGGGAGTGATTGAGGCAGAGCTAGGTCCCGGACTCCTAGCAGGGATAGTGGTACCCAGCAGAGCTGGGAGAATAGTCAATAGAGCTGAGTTCAGAAGCCAGAGAAAGCAACGCAGTACCAGGGGAACAGGCAGACGGGAAGTCAGGGACATAGCTGGGGTAGAACCAAGAGTAACACAGAAAGTACAGAATCAGCAGACGAATATCAAACAGGAAACAGACCGGGTCATACACAGAGCAATCGTGAAAAAGCAGGTATACAAGGGTCAGCTACTCAGCCAGGAACGGACATATCACTGACAACGAGCATAGCACCAGTTCGGTTATGTATAGCCCTCCCCAAACCATAGAGAGGCCACATAGAATTAACCCTAGAAGGAACGTAACAGAAACTCCAGGCAGACCATGACACCCCCATTACCCTGTCAGTAGGGCCTTCTCCTCATTTCCATCCCGTTGTGTTTGTGTGTTTAGCTGTCCGCTGATCGACCCCCTTTGGGTCATGTCACAACTTTATTGGCAAATGATGCTTCCATGAGAAAAGACAAAACTCGTCCAGGGGAGCAGGAACACCATTGGGGGACCCAACCGTAGCCCCACGCATATCACCGTAACCAGTAAGTCTTTGTCAGGGGAAGTGAAGCAGCTGTGGCCAAGTCAGTATAAATACCTGAAGAGCCGATGCTAAATGCGACTCCGGTGTCGGCCGGTGATCAGCTGATGGAAGCGGATGTGGGTACGCAAATTCCTGGCAAATACCCACTTGGAACCTCTTCCTGAGCAATTAAACTGAAGTCTTTCTTGCTACACTTCACCCATGTAAGCAATCCGGCTATATAATAGCCCCTTTCTATTGGGCCATTTTGGGCCATTTTTTTCTTGGGTTGCTCTATTTTTGCTTGCACCGTTTTATCAGCACGGAGCCCTGTCATTATGATTGCGGCATTTTATTTCAGGTAGCTCTAGACCCTCATTCTGGGTTATAGGGTCCTCATATGGGAGCTAGTCCATTAATTTGCTCATGCGTCTTAAGTCTGATAGACCTGTGCGAGCGTCAGTTGTTCAGTTATTGTAGAGATAAATGCATTGATTGTTGGGAGGAAGAGAGCTCCATATACACTGCTCAAAAAAATAAAGGGAACACTTAAACAACAGAATGTAATTCCAAGTAAATCAAACGTCTGTGAAATCAAACTGTCCACTTAGGAAGCAACACTGATTGACAATCAATTTTACATGCTGGTGTGCAAATGGAATAGACAACAGATGGAAATTATTGGCAATTATCAAGACACCCTCAATAAAGGAGCGGTTCTGCAGGTGGGGACCACAGACCACATCTCCGTACCAATGCTTTCTGGCTGATGTTTTGGTTACTTTTGAATGTTGGTTGTGCTTTCACACTCGTGGTAGCATGAGACAGACTCTACAACCCACACAAGTGGCTCAGGTAGTGAAGATCATCCAGGATGGCACATCAATGCGAGCTGTGGCAAGAAGGTTTGCTGTCTCTGTCAGCGTAGTGTCCAGAGGCTGGAAGTGCTACCAGGACACAGGCCAGTACACCAGGAGATGTGAAGGGGGCCAAAGGAGTGCAACAACCTAGCAGCAGGATCACTACCTCAGCCTTTGTGCAAGGAGGAACAGGAGGAGCACTGCCAGAGCCCTGAAAAATGACCTCCAGCAGGCCACAAATGTGCATGTGTCTGCATAAACAGTTAGAAACCAACTTCATGAGGATGGTCTGAGTGCCAACGTCCAAAGATGGGGGTTGTGCTCACAGCCCAACACCATGCAGGACACTTGGCATTTGCCACAGAACACTAGGATTGGCAAATTCGCCACTGGCACCCTGTGCTCTTCAGAGATGAAAGCAGGTTCACACTGAGCACACGTGACAGACGTGACAGAGTCTGGAGATGCCGTGTAGAGAGATTTGCTGCCTGCAACATTATTATTATTATTATTTATTGTTATAGCGCCATTTATTCCATGGCGCTTTGCATGTAAGGAGGGGTATACATAATAAAAACGAGTACAATAATCTTGAACAATACAAATCATAACTGGTACAGGAGGAGTGAGGACCCTGCCCGCGAAGGCTCACAATCTACAAGGGATGGGTGAGAATACAGTAGGCGAGGGTAGAGCTGGTCATGCAGCGGTTTGGTCGATCGGTGGTTACTGCAGGTTATAGGCTTGTCGGAAGAGGTGGGTCTTCAGACTCTTTTTGAAGGTTTCGATGGTAGGCAAGAGTCTGATGTGTTGTGGTAGAGGGTTCCAGAGTAGGGGTGATATGCGAGAGAAATCTTGTATACGATTTTCTGGAAGAGGAGATAAGAGGGGAGTAGAGAAGGAGATCTTGTGAGGATCGGAGGTTGCGTGTAGGTAAGTACCGGGAGATGAGGTCACAGATGTATGGAGGAGACAGGTTGTGGATGGCTTTGTATATCATGGTTAGGGTTTTGTACTGGAGTCTCTGGGCAATGGGGAGCCAGTGAAGGGATTGACAGAGGGGAGAAGCTGGGAAATAGCGAGGGGATGGGTGGATTAGTCGGGCAGCAGAGTTTAGAATAGATTGGAGGGGTGCGAGAGTGTTCGAGGGGAGGCCACAGAGCAGGAGGTTGCAGTAGTCAAGGCGAGAGATGATGAGGGCATGGACTAGGGTTTTTGCAGATTCTTGGTTGAGGAATGAACGGATTCGTGAAATATTTTTGAGTTGAAGTCGGCAGGAAGTGGAAAAGGCTTGGATATGTGGTTTGAAAGAGAGATCAGCGTCAAGGATTACCCCGAGGCAGCGAGCTTGTGGGACTGGGGAGAGTGGGCAGCCATTTACTGTAATGGATAGGTTCGTTGAGGGGGTCAAGTGAGATGATGAATTCTGTTTTGTCCATGTTAAGTTTCAGAAATCTAGCGGAGAAGGATGACAGATGTGGTGAAATATGTGTATATATATCTATATGTGTGTAGTGACATATGTCTAGGGTTATATGTGTGACTAGTGATAATGTAACATCTGTCCTGAAGGCAAGTCGCACCTAGGTGTTAATAGGTACTTCCTTGGGACTAGTAGAAATTGTGTCTCCATATCTCACCAGGAGGTCTAGCTAGGGCCAAGAAGAAAGCTAACATTTGGCACCTCCTAGGTCTTGGAGGGGAGGTGCTAATTGCGGCCTGAGGCTTAGCTATTCCTGGGAACCATCTCACAAGTGTCTCCAGAGGAAAATAATATATATTTATTAGTAGAGCGGACGTGCCCAATCAAACAGACAGCAATTATGATAATAACCTGGGGGGCCGGTCTAGAAACCTGACCTCAGACCAAAGTTATAAATTTAGGCTGCAGACAGAGAATTGTGTTCACATGATGGGAGCAGCCTGAGAAGCTGGTGTGATCCAATCTACATTCGTCCTAACCTCAGGGATCAGAAAGCAACTACCAGTTAGATAATTTCTGTAAGTTCTCTTTATTTTATACTGCTTTGCATAAGTTGTATGTATTTTTATCATATTTTTATACCTTTTTCTTATTGTAAGCACTGACCCTTTTTTTATTAAAGTATAAAACTTTAACAAGTTGAACCTTGAATGTTCTAAAAGAATCCATAGCCTAAGGTGTGTGAGCCTTATGAGTGATAGACATTACTAGTATTAATAGTTTGGGACTCATCGCCCGTGTATTCGATGAGTGCTGGCAGCGTGTATGAGCGAGTCTGTGGCCTGGGTCGGTGTGTGATTTATGCTCCCATTACAGCATAGGACAGAGGTTGAATGCTGGACTGAGAGTGGGGAGATAGATTAACCCTTGCAGGCACAACCCCAAGTCATGTGTGAGAGCAGGCACGTGACGAATAAGTGACACCACGGAGAAGGGATCCGTGACAACAGACATTGAGGGATTCTGGTTAGTACGGAGGTGATATCTGGTCCAGATATGTAGATCTGTGTGCCATCAGCATAGAGATGATACTGAAAGCCATGAGATTCTATGAGCTGTCCCAGGCCAAAGGTGTAAATGGAGAAGAGCAGGGGCCCTAGGACTGAACCTTGTGGGACTCCGACAGATAGGGGGCGAGGTGAGGAGGTGGTGTGTGAGTGGGAGACCCTGAATGTCCGGTCTGTTAGGTATGATGAGATCCAAGATAGGGCCAAGTCTGTGATGCCAAGGGATGAGAGGGTCTGTAATAATAGGGAATGGTCCACTGTGTCAAAGGCAGCCGACAGGTCCAGCAGGAGGAGGACAGAATAGTTTCGCTTGCTCTTGGCGGTTTAGAGGTCATTGGTGACCTTAGTTAGGGCAGTTTCAGTGGAGTGATGTGACCGGAAGCCAGATTGTTAGCGGTCGAAGAGGGAGCAAGAAGAGAGATGGGAGGACAGTTCAAGGTAGACGTGTTGTTCCAGTAGCTTGGAGACATAGGGGAGAAGTGATATAGGGTGATAGCTAGATAGAGAGGATGGGTCAAGAGAGGGTTTTTTGAGGATAGGTGTGATGGAGGCATGTTTAAAGCTTGAGGGGAAAACCAGTTGTTAGTGATAGGTCATCCTATCCTTCAGCATGACCAGTTTGGCAGTGGGTCAGTAATGGTGTGGGATGGCATTTCTTTGGAGTGCCGCACAGTCCTCCATGTGCTTGTCAGAGGTAGCTTGACTGCTATTAGGTACCGGGATGAGATCCTCAGACCCCTTGTGAGACCATATGCTGGTGCGGTTGGCCCTGAGTTCCTCCTAATGCAGGACAATGCCAGACCTCATGTGGCTGGAGTGTGTCAGCAGTTCCTGCAAGATGAAGGCATTGAAGCTATGGACTGGCCCCCCCATTCCCCAGACCTGAATCCGATTGAGCACATCTGGGACATCATGTCTCGCTCCATCCACCAACATCACGTCGCACCACAGACTGTCCAGGAGTTGGTGGATGCTTTAGTCCAGGTCTGGGAGGAGATCCCTCAGGAGATCATCTGCTGCCTCATCAGGAGCATGCCCAGGCATTGTACAGTAGGGAGGTCATACAGGCACGTGGAGGTCACACACAATACTGAGCATCTTTTCCTTGTCATGAGGCAATTCCACTGAAGTTGGATTAGCCTGTAATTTGATTTTCCACTTTGATTTTGAGTATCATTCCAAATCCAGACCTCCATGGGATATTCATTTTGATTTACATTGATAATTATGTTTTATAGTTCTGAACACATTCCACTATGCAATTAATAAAAATTTGCAACTGGAATATTTCATTCAGAGTTATCTATGATGTGGTATTTTAGTGTTCCCTTTATTTTTTTGAGCAGTGTATTTATGTGTCGGTATTCAACGTATACATGAAGTACAGGGCTTGACAGCTTGGACCCACATGTTTTTACTTACGGTATGTCTTAATTTTTGTATTTGTGTGCCAATAAAGTTTTTTCTTACGCTGTTCTTCATTTTCTAGTGTGCATATCATACAGTAGTGCTTTTCTTCTCTTTGTGTTTGCTTAGAATAGGACAATTCGTTAAATTCCGTTTTCCTCTTTTATTTTGGATATTGCACTTTTCAGTTAAATACATTTTATGAAATAATAAAATCCATTTATTTTTCTTTAATCTGAATGCAAAATCGCAGAATAGATATAATCAATTTTACGAATGGAGTAAGGCTAAGTTCACACTGCGTTAGCAGAAGCCCATTCAGCACATACGCTAGCGGGCTGCTGTAACGCAAGTGCCGCCGTTTGCATCGCGCTAGCGCAGATAGAGCATCTGCTAGCTCTATCTGCGCTAGTGGTGACGGACCCGGAAACGCTGCAGCCCGCGTCTCAGGGTCCGTCACTCAATGACGGCACATCGCTAGCGCACGCCCATTGTGGGCGTGCGCTAGCGATGCGTCTGACAATGCTTTCAATGGCGGCATTAACGGACTATGTTACACCGTGTTATGCCGCGGTGTAACATAGTCCGTTTAACGGAGGCACAGAATGCAGTGTGAACCTAGCCTAAGAAGTTGTGACCTATTGTATTATGGTTAGGGTTAGATACTTAGGGTTAAGGTACCTTCACACATAACGATATTGTTAACGATATCGTTGCTATTTGTGACGTAGCAACGATATCGTTAATGAAATCGTTATGTGTGACAGCGACCAACGATCAGGCCCCTGCTGGGAGATCGTTGGTCGCTGAATAAAGTCCAGAACTTTATTTCGTCGCTGGACTCCCTGGAGACATCGCTGGATCGGCGTGTGTGACACCGATCCAGCGATGTCTTCACTGGTAACCAGGGTAAACATCGGGTAACTAAGCGCAGGGCCGCGCTTAGTAACCCGATGTTTACCCTGGTTACCATCCTAAAAGTTAAAAAAAACAAACACTACATACTTACCTACAGCCGTCTGTCCTCCAGCGCTGCGCTCTGCACTCCTCCTGTACTGGCTGTGAGCCGGAAAGCAGAGCGGTGACGTCACCGCTCTGCTTTCCGGCTCCCAGACAGTACAGGAGGAGAGCAGAGAAGCAGAGCGCAGCGCTGGAGGACAGACGGCTGTAGGTAAGTATGTACTGTTTGTTTTTTTTTTACTGTTAGCATGGTAACTAGGGTAAACATCGGGTTACTAAGCGCGGTCCTGCGCTTAGTAACCAGATGTTTACCGTGGTTACCGGCATCATTGGTCGCTGGAGAGCGGTCTGTGTGACAGCTCTCCAGCGACCAAACAGCGACGCTGCAGCGATTCGGATCGTTGTCGGTATCGCTGCAGCGTCGCTAAATGTGAAGGGGCCTTTAGGGTTATATATCTGTTTGCATAGGAGTTTAAGTTTGATTAAATCTATAGGCAAAAATTAAGTGACGTAAGTTATAATAGACTTTTAGATGCTCCTCTACAACTATTCATGAAATGCATCTCACTGTGCATATTCAAGTTTCTAACCTTTAACTTAAAAATAATGGTGGTAATTTATTAGCTTTACTAACTTGCAGGCTGCACACTTCATTTAAATTTAGGTCACAGCAAGAGGAGACTTGAATTACTGTCGCCTTTTACTTCCTCGCTGCTGAGGAATAGATAGCTGGATGAATAGAATGAAAGAAACAAATAAAAAACTAACAAAGCAGCACAAGTCCAAGCAAATAGTTGGTTTAAAGGCCACCATGAACATCTAATATAATTGTCTAAGGGTCACTTCCGTCTTTCTGTCCTTCTGTCTGGCCTTCTTTCTGTCACGGATATTCCTTGGTCGCGGCCTCTGTTTGTCATGGAATCCAAGTCGCTGATTGGTCTCACCAGCTGCCTGTCATGGCTGCCGCGACCAATCAGCGACGGCCACAGTCCGATTAGTCCCTCCCTACTCCCCTGCAGTCAGCGCCCGGCGCCCGCTCCATACTCCCTGCAGTCACCGCTCACACAGGGTTAATGCCAGCGGTAAAGGCCCGCGTTATGCCGCGGGTAACTCACTCCGTTACCGCCGCATTAACCCTGTGTGACCAAGTTTTTACTATTGATGCTGCCTATGCAGCGTCAATAGTAAAAACATCTAATGTTAAAAATAATAAAAAAAATAAAAAATCATTATATACTCATCTTCCCCCGCCTTTCCCGCTCCTGGCTACGCTCCGGTGACCGCTCCATGCAAGCGCCAGGTTCCGGTGGCAAGGATGGTATGGGAGAAGGACCTGCCATGACATCATGGTCATGTGACCGCGACGTCATCACAGGCCCTGCGCGCCTGCACGAGAAGGACCTGCCATGATGTCACGATCATGTGACCGCGACGTCATCACAGGTCCTGCGCGCCTGCGCGAGAACGACCTGCCATGACGTCACGGTCATGTGACCGCGACGTCATCACATGTCCTGCGCGAGAAGGACCAGCCATGATGTCACGGTCATGTGACCGAACTACAAGGGGTCCTCGGAAGGTGAGTATATGTTTATTTTTTAACCCGTGACATACGTGGCTGGGCAATATACAACGTGACTGGCCAATATACTACGTGGCTGGGCAATATACTACGTGGCTCTGTGCTGTATACTACGTCGCTGTGCAATATACTACGTGGCTCTGTGCTGTATACTACGTCACTGGGCAATATACTACATCACTGGGCAATATACTACGTGACTGGGCAATATACTACGTGGCTGGGCAATATACTACGTCACTGGGCAATATACTATGTGACTGGGCAATATACTACGTGGCTGGGCAATATACTACGTGGCTGGGCAATATACTACGTGGCTGGGCAATATACCACGTCACTGGGCAATATACTATGTGACTGGGCAATATACTACGTGGCTGGGCAATATACTACGTGGCTGGGCAATATACTACGTGGCTGGGCAGTATACTACATGGACATGCATATTCTAGAATACCCGATGTGTTAGAATCGGGCCACCATCTAGTTAGACTAATATCAGCCTAACCTGTCGATATCGGTGGGTTCAGCTGACAGTCTCATCTGTATGTGGGAGCTGGCCAACTGATCGGCGATCATGCATATTGGATTTCGGGCTGCTGATTTCATTGTTCTTCAGGAAATACTTTCTTATAGAGAACACAGGGTGTTCAGCCGCCCAAGCACTCTTGTGTGTGAGAGTTGGCTGAGATAGCTGCCATCCGAAAGTTCAGGCAAAGCATCGGTCGGCCGACAGCCATCTCATGTATATGGCTAGCTTTACACCCAGGGTTCAAACTTCAAACCAGCCGAAGAAGCTCCCCTCATGGTCTGCCATATAAAAAATTAATTGGAACTACAACAAATTGACCGGTTGTTAAGTTTACAAGATATGAATCATGCTGATGCTTCTGTGATCACAAGGCACGTCATCCCAAAAGGAGACAGCGCTCCATTAGATTTAGATTAAAAAATTATGACTTTTGTTTGTTCTTTAGAATGTGATCATGTACTCTAGTGTTTACAGGCTTTTCTCAAGCATGAGAACGTTTCGACGACCTGAAGCATCATATCTTAGCTTCTAATTTTTTGCATTTTATGTTACAGTGGAGTGTTGCCTCCTTTTTTGGATGAAGTGCCCTGTGATCACTGCAGCATCAGCATGATTCAAGTCTCTCCACTTTTTTTCCAAGGATTGTCCTTTGGCAAATCTGGAACAGTTGCCAGCTATGGGGTTCCCGACATTTATAGGAATTTATTTTTTGCTAATAACATGCAGAAAGTAAGTGTACCCCTCTGGCCAATTACCCCCCCCCCCCATGTATAGATATGTGGAGAAGCCTATGGATCTGGTAATCCATGTAATATTTTATACCAGCCATATTGAAGAAGGTGTGAGACCAACGTTGTCCTCTTCATTGGTCTCATGGAAACTACAGAGGCTGACGTCTTTACACTTCTGTCTATCTCATAAAAATACAGAATTTTACTGCCAGATCTAAGCACAAGCTCAGCCCATCCACCACCCAGCTTATGTATGTTATGGTAGATATACAATTAAATATATAATGACAGATTGGTAGCTATTAGTTATTGTACCTGTCCTTCTGCTGGAATATCATTAGCTCTTGATTTGTTGCTGACTTGCATAGACTTGCTTCATTCAGTCTTCGACATGGGATGGGTGGTGGGTACACATTCTGGGCTACACTTTGAATTCATGTTCCCCTCCTGTATTAAGGATGCTGGCTGCCTCCCAAGTATCTTTCATTTACCTTGTAATGCTTTGTTTGGTCTTTTCTGATGATGAAGAAAAGAAGGAGTCTTGAAAATTCACGTAGCCGAGCTGTGAAAATGCATACCAACAATTTGGAGTCCAAATGACTCATTATATTGCGCATCGCTGAGTGACGGTAATTTCTAACTGAGTGAGCCATTACAATTCAAATGGTGCAGAAATAATACTTATTATGCATCCGACAAGCCTGAAAGTTTATGTATTTAATAGAGGAAGAAAACACTCGTAAAACGGGATTAAACTCTTCGGGAGCTGCTAAAAAGACCCTGGTGGAAGAAGAACTTGCAAACGTAAAACGGCACAGAGGCTGGCTCAATGCCAGTACATGCCAAATGGAGCAGCGAAAAGTTAGATCTATATAGATAGTAATTGATGCGATTATTGATGCTGATTTAGATAAAAGGCAAACAATTCAATGTGCTTAGGGGCAGCGGAATACAGTAGTATCGCATGGGTTGCCAGAGCCTGGAGGAAGGCAAGTATTCCACTTCCAAGTCCAGTAATAAAGACCCCTAAGTGCCTCCTTAAAACAAACAATGCCTTCTGAAGGCCAACCTTTAAAAAGTATTCATGCCCCCTTAAAATAGTGATGTTTCCAGAGTGTGCCCTACAAAATTAATAATGCCCCCTTCATGCCAACAACCATAAAAAAGTAAAGTTTATACTCAGTCCAAGTGACCAAGTTTTTTTCCCGCCATACAGAACGGGTCGGCACACGTGACGTAATGCGGTGATGTCATTGTGCCGCCTGTGCCAGGATGCTGATGTCCTATGGCAGCTTGAGTATGGTTCTCTCTGTCTACCGCAAGATCCAACTGCATTGACGTCCAGCAGTATCCATGTCCTGCAGGTGCCCCAAATATCTAGGGCACCTAGCGAGAAGTTCGGAGCATGTGCACTGTCCTGGATTTTCGGTGCTAGTGATAAGTTCGGAGCATGTGCACTGCCCTGCATCTTCAGTGCTAGCGATACTACTGCTACTTTCATTTTTTTCTTTTGAAATCTTGCACACCTAAGAATTTTGCAACTTCCCGTGTGGCCCTCCTCCTCTCACGAGTGCACGCACTTTGAATTTCAACCTGTCTGATCCTTTGCATTTTGCAGACTGTGTCATCACTGTGTCTTTGGGGCTCACAACCTAAATTCCAATGTCTTTGGAGTGTGGGAGGAAACCGGAGAACCCACACAATAATGGGGAGGACGTACAAACTCCTTGCAGAAGTTGTTCTTGGTGGGGTTTGAATCCAGGATCCCAGTACTGCAAGGCTATGATGTCAACCACTGAGCCGCCGTGCTGTCCAAACAGATATGCACCTGACTACTCATGATCCCCAGATTTGAGCATGATAACTGTCAGATAATTTGCATTAAAGCATGAACAAATTGGGGCCATTGCCCCCGGGCCGCCATCACTCTGTCCCTGCCTCCTCCACTTGTATCATGTTGCCTATTAGTAAGGAATGATTGTTATTTTTTTCAGTATTTTTGATTCTAGCATTCTTATTTGCTCTGCAGATATCATTATTATGTAAGGACTATAAGGCGGTATTATGTGAGCGTTGTTTGTTATCACTATTTAGCACTGTATGGTGGCATTATTTAGGTAACAGTTCGTTATTAGGTGGTATAACTGTAGTATCACTGTGCACCATAATAACTGTAGAGAACCTGTGATCGTCCATCAGCATTGGCATACCGAGTTGAGGAGGTCCGGTGCCGAATGTCCCAAACCCTGCCTGGCATTCGTCCCCTTCTGCCGACATCTGTCAAATATGTCGTCCACCTGCTGGTTCATGATGTGATCGAGCTTGCTCTGATCACAACTCCCTGAGATGCTGCGATGAACATTGACCATGGCATCTAAATGGTTAGACGAGAAGACCTTGGTCAACCCCATTGGGCCCTCATGACACAATGAGTTGGGTTGCTCAATGGCCCAATTTGGATCGTTACTACAGAGCTCCTTTTTTATATGTACGCCCTGTCTAACAGTTTGGCAGCAACACTAATTACGTATTTTGGCAGAAACAGCTCTTTTGGGTTATTGGGATTTTATCCAAAATTGGCACAGGCTTAGACCTTAATCAGGTCCCACATGTGGGGTCTAAAAAAATCCCGGCTAAACATACACATGACGCTGAAGCCCCTTTTAACATCCCATCAGAGCCTTACTCAGGTTATTATAAAGTCTGACTATTCCTCTCCTCGCAGTCATCTTCAGTGTCACGGTGACATGAGTCATCTACTTTATAAAAGCCGCTCTTGTATTTCTATAGAAAAGGCAGACAAGTCTTATTAGTCAGTGTTATATTATGCTCCTTGTGGCATTTCCCCCTCAGGATTATTGTAGCTACAGTCGGTGTGACTAACATAGACGGGGCCTGGTTTACCGTTAGAGAATTAAAGGGAAGCTCTGTCATTAGACTGAAAAGGTACAAACTGCATTAATCCACATTTGCAGCATATGGACTGTCCATGTATCATTTTACTGTTTCTTTAAATGGACTACACATTATGTATTGTAAGTTACCTGACAAAGAAGCCCCGATCACCTGCAGCATCATTACCTGTGTGGTGCTGTGACTGTATGTAACGGACTGGGTGATGGAACCACTGTGCTGTGATCGGAGGAGAATCTTGAGTGGCCTGACTAGGTGCTGCACCAAGTCCGACGTCGGATGCATGGTGGCTGGCGGTACCACAAATCAAGGAGAGACCAACGAGATGGAACCAGGTGCTACACCAGGACTGACCTCAGGTAGATGGCAGCTGACCACCAAGGGATAGGAGGCAGAAATGGCCAGGAAGGGTGTAACGGCTAGGACAGCAGATGCAGGAGAGAACACAGGAGCCACACATACAGGCTGGTCCGGCTGGTTTACAGATGAGCACTGGCAGGTGCGGTCTGGAGCAGCTGATGTACAGATGAGCACTGGCAGGTGCGGACTAAACCAGCTGAAATACAGATGACCACTGGCAGGTGTGAACTGGAGCAGCTCATATACAGATGAGCACTGGCAGGTGTGAACTGGACTGGCTGATATACAGATGAGAACTGGCAGGTGTGAACTGGAGCAGTTCATACACAGACAGGCACTGGCAGGTGTGGACTGGACCAGCTGAACTACATATGAGCACTGGCAGGTGCAGACTAAACAGCTAAAATACAGATGAGCACTGGCATATGTGGACTGGAGCAGCTCATATACAGATGAGCACTGGCAGGTGTGGACTGGATGGGCGGATATACAGATGAGTACTGGCAGGTGTGGACTGGAGCAGCTCATACACAGATAAACACTGGCAGGTGTGGACTGGACCAACTGAACTACATATGAGCACTGGCAGGTGCGGACTAAACCAGCTAAAATACAGATGAGCACTGGCAGGTGAGGACTGGACGGGCTGATATACAGATGAGCACTGGCAGGAGTGAACTGGATGGGCTGATATACAGATGAGCTCTTGCAGGTGTGGACTGGACCAGCTGATATACAGATGACAACTGGCAGGTGTGGACTGGAGCAGCTCATATACAGATGAGCACTGGCAGGTGTGGACTGGACCAGCTGATATACAGATGACAACTGGCAGGTGACTGAAGCAGCTCATATACAGATGAGCACTAGCAGGTGTGGACTGAACCAGCTGATATACAGATGAGCACTGGCAGGTGTGGACTGGAGCGGCTGATATACAGATGAGCACTGGCAGGTGTGGACTGGACCAGCTGATATACAGATGAGCACTGGCAGGTGTGGACTGGACCAGCTGATATACAGATGAGCACTGGCAGGTGTGGACTGGAGCGGCTGATATACAGATGAGCACTGGCAGGTGTGGACTGGACCAGCTGATATACAGATGAGCTCTTGCAGGTGTGGACTGGACCAGCTGATATACAGATGACAACTGGCAGGTGTGGACTGGAGCAGCTCATATACAGATGAGCACTGGCAGGTGTGGACTGGACCAGCTGATATACAGATGACAACTGGCAGGTGACTGAAGCAGCTCATATACAGATGAGCACTAGCAGGTGTGGACTGAACCAGCTGATATACAGATGAGCACTGGCAGGTGTGGACTGGAGCGGCTGATATACAGATGAGCACTGGCAGGTGTGGACTGGACCAGCTGATATACAGATGAGCACTGGCAGGTGTGGACTGGACCAGCTGATATACAGATGAGCACTGGCAGGTGTGGACTGGAGCAGCTCATACACAGATAAACACTGGCAGGTGTGGACTGGACCAACTGAACTACATATGAGCACTGGCAGGTGCGGACTAAACCAGCTAAAATACAGATGAGCACTGGCAGGTCAGGACTGGACGGGCTGATATACAGATGAGCACTGGCAGGAGTGAACTGGACGGGCTGATATACAGATGAGCTCTTGCAGGTGTGGACTGGACCAGCTGATATACAGATGACAACTGGCAGGTGTGGACTGGAGCAGCTCATATACAGATGAGCACTGGCAGGTGTGGACTGGACCAGCTGATATACAGATGACAACTGGCAGGTGTGGACTGGAGCAGCTCATATACAGATGAGCACTAGCAGGTGTGGACTGAACCAGCTGATATACAGATGAGCACTGGCAGGTGTGGACTGGAGCGGCTCATATACAGATGAGCACTGGCAGGTGTGGACTGGACCAGCTGATATACAGATGACAACTGGCAGGTGTGGACTGGAGCAGCTCATATACAGATGAGCACTGGCAGGTGTGAACTGGACCAGCTGATATACAGATGACAACTGGCAGGTGTGGACTGGAGCAGCTCATATACAGATGAGCACTAGCAGGTGTGGACTGGACCAGCTGATATACAGATGAGAACTGGCAGGTGTGGACTGGAGCTGCTCATATACAGATGAGCACTGGCAGGTGTGGACTGGACCAGCTGATATACAGATGACAACTGGCAGGTGTGGACTGGACCAGCTGATATACAGATGACAACTGGCAGGTGTGGACTGGACCAGCTGATATACAGATGAGCACTGGCAGGTGTGGACTGGACCAGCTGATATACAGATGACAACTGGCAGGTGTGGACTGGACCAGCTGATATACAGATGACAACTGGCAGGTGTGGACTGGACCAGCTGATATACAGATGAGCACTGGCAGGTGTGGACTGGACCAGCTGATATACAGATGACAACTGGCAGGTGTGGACTGGACCAGCTGATATACAGATGACAACTGGCAGGTGTGGACTGGACCAGCTGATATACAGATGAGCACTGGCAGGTGTGGACTGGACCAGCTGATATACAGATGAGCACTGGCAGGTGTGGACTGGACCAGCTGATATACAGATGACAACTGGCAGGTGTGGACTGGAGCAGCTCATATACAGATGAGCACTAGCAGGTGTGGACTGAACCAGCTGATATACAGATGAGCACTGGCAGGTGTGGACTGGACCAGCTGATATACAGATGACAACTGGCAGGTGTGGACTGGAGCAGCTCATATACAGATGAGCACTAGCAGGTGTGGACTGAACCAGCTGATATACAGATGAGCACTGGCAGGTGTGGACTGGAGCGGCTCATATACAGATGAGAACTGGCAGGTGTGGACTGGAGCAGCTCATATACAGATGAGCACTAGCAGGTGTGGACTGGACCAGCTGATATACAGATGAGCACTGGCAGGTGTGGACTGGAGCGGCTCATATACAGATGAGAACTGGCAGGTGTGGACTGGAGCTGCTCATACTCGTACAGATAAGCATTGGCAGGTGTGGACTGGATTACAGATAGACAAGCAGGAATGGACAGACAGGTACAAAACTAGAATGCTGACTGTTGGTACTGGGGACCTGACAACTAGCAAGTATGCTATAGGCTAGTTAATCACGTTGCTCAGACACCTCTATACTGGAGGAGACGCCTTAAATAGTAGATCTCCATCAGCCATTGTCTGGGGACACTCTAGGACGATGCGTGCTGCCTCTTTAAGAAAGAGGGAGCGCACATACCCGAAGCGCAGTACCCAGGGATCTGCACCCCATGTGCACACCCCAGGCATCAGCAGAGACGGAGGAAGGAGGAAGTGCGGGACGGGGCCCGCGGTGATCGTGTCTTTGCCAAAGAAGAGGAGCAGCATGCAGAGATGCCGGCGCTACACTGTGCATAGCACTGAGAGTCTTCTGGGTGATAGTTGCAGAGGAGAGGATTGGCCATGCCCAGGAGGAGCCTGGTGCTGGCAGGAGACACGGTGTCAGGATTACTAACCGTCCAGAAATTCCAGGACAGTCCATAAAAATAAGGCACCTTTTTGCCCTGTCCATAAAAAAAATCAAAGGCATCCGTGATTTTTTTTAAGCTGAAAAAACTTATTCAGATTATTTTGACTGTAAATTATCATCATTTTACAGTTCAAAGCGAATGTAACTGATGTCTACATATCAGAATTATGGGCTGTAGACATGGATCACTGATAATTATTATCATTTATTATGGTTTTCCATTGTGTCCATAAAAAAATATTGTCTCTCCATGATTTTTTTAGAAGCTGTCCAGAAAAAATAAAAAGTCAACCCTGGATGTTGTGGTGGCACGAAAGGCCCCCACACATTACACTAAAGTCAGCAAAACCCGCCAATATCGGCAGGATTGGCTAGCAGTCTAATGTGTATGGGGACCTTAAACAGATGATGTTAGGCAAGATAAAGATCCGGCATGTCCAATTTCAGATTACCTATCCTTTTACTCTCTGCAAGATAAACCACTGCCAGAAGAATCTCTTGGAACGCCCCCTGAGGAAGTGTTACGAAACGCGCGTCGGGGTGAAGGAGTGGACACACGGACACCATTCCTAGTGTAAGTTACCATCAGTTTGCCCACTTTTTTCGGCTGTTATGACTTTCCAGTGCCTTATTGTCGGTATATATTGTTTGTGAGGAGTGGCGGTAGGGAGTATATACACCAGATGGTGGCAACAACCTATCTATTTAGCCTCCTCACTCTAGTACCTGAAATTTGCTGGATTTCCAATTGAAAACTGCCTCTTTTTTGGTAGCCCAATATGGATTTTTTTTAGATGCAGCTATGTAGGTGTGGATCATTTTGGGGTAATGATTGTATATCTAGGTTGATGTGATGTCATGTGTATTTATCCGCTTCATTACATCTGGAAGTTTTTTTCACTTTAAATATTGTATATTGAAGTTGATTATGTGAATTATTAATAAAAATTATCTATTTTATAAAAAATATAAAATTTTCTAGACTTTGTGTTATTAGTTCTTTTTTTGCGTTGTTTGGCAATTTAGGACTTTTGGTTTGGATTCTAGTTGGTATTGCAACACAATGACACGGTAAGGATCTAGTTATTGATTACAGAAGAATCTCTTGTAGAGAAGACGGGGGCGCTGCGGGCCCCAGGGTGGGAGAAGGGGGTGTCCCAGCGCTGTGAAGCTGCAGGCCCTGGGCTGTCAGAAAATGCCGCTGTTGAGCAGAGTCCTCGCACTTTCCCATTGATTCAGCAGCTTTGCAAAACCCCTGGGTTTAACATCTATTTTAATATCTGTTTTGTGTTGCTTGGTACACTTCATACATTTTCTGCAATTCTTCTTGAACATTGCAGTGGAATCTCATAGATTGACAGCAGGGTGCACCCCCTGGTGGTGCCTCATTGTATTACTAGCTCGCTCTATTCTTTTTGTATGCATGCTCCCAAGCATCAGACCTGACCCTGAGCCAACCAGACAATAAATGAATGACTACGGTATATGAAAAATCGCACGGCTACTGCTGCTGTCCACAGATCATAGGTGATTTGTGACATAAATAAACCGCTCCATGAGATGGCGTTGTCTGCTGCTGAACCTAAAGAGGCCGCTTTTAATCAGTTTTGGTCATTTTACAGGTTTAGGAGTCCTTTAGACAAGATACCCATTCCCCAAAAAACTTTTTATAAACCCTTTTTTAGGTAAAATGTTGCTCCTATCATGTCCCGTTATTCACGTTTTTTCATTCTCCTGCAATTATTAAAACTCCTTGTAGTGACAGGTGAAAATTAAAGTAGCAGAAAGACCGTCCTGGGCACAATCTTTGCTCAAAAAGTGATAATGTGAAGCCGATAATCGGGAATCAGCATTCTTTAGAACACTGGCTTGTGTATCGGCTAGTGTAAACTTGACAGCAATCACTCAACACATGGCCCAAATGCTAAAGGTACCGTTACACTTAACGATTTACCAACGATCATGACCAGCGATACGACCTGGCCGTGATCGTTGGTAAGTCGTTGTGTGGTCGCTGGGGAGCTGTCACACAGACAGCTCTCTCCAGCGACCAACGATCAGGGGAACGACTTCGGCATCGTTGAAACTGTCTTCAACGATGCCGAAGTCCCCGGGTAACCAGGGTAAACATCGGGTTACTAAGTGCAGGGCCGCGCTTAGTAACCCGATATTTACTCTGGTTACCATTGTAAAAGTAAAAAAAAAAAAAACACTACATACTCACATTCCGGTGTCTGTCACGTCCCCCGGCGTCAGCTTCCCTGCACTGTGTCAGCGCCGGCCGCAAAGCAGAGCACAGCGGTGACGTCACCGCTCTGCTTTCCGGCCGCTGTGCTCACAGCCAGAGCAGAGAAGCAGAGCGCCGAGGACAGACAGCGGTAGGTAAGTATGTAGCGGTTGTTTTTTTTTACTTTTAGGATGGTATCCAGGGTAAACATCGGGTTACTAAGCGCGGCCCTGCGCTTAGTTACCCGATGTTTACCCTGGTTACCAGCGAAGACATCGCTGAATCGGTGTCACACACGCCGATTCAGCGATGTCAGCGGGAGATCCAGCGACGAAACAAAGTTCTGGACTTTCTTCCCCGACCAGCGATATCACAGCAGGGGCCTGATCGTTGCTGCCTGTCACACTGGACGATATCGCTAGCCAGGACGCTGCAACGTCACGGATCGCTAGCGATATCGTCTAGTGTGACGGTACCTTAAGCCTCTGTTTTCACCCTTTTTGTAATATGTTGAATTGGAAGGATATAATGGAACTAGAGAGAGTACAAAGGAGGGCAACAAAATTAATAAAGGGGATGGGAGAACTACAATACCCAGATAGATTAGCAAAATTAGGATTATTTAGTCTAGAAAAAAGACGACTGAGGGGCGATCTAATAACCATGTATAAGTATATAAGGGGACAATACAAATATCTCGCTGAGGATCTGTTTATACCAAGGAAGGTGACGGGCACAAGGGGGCATTCTTTGCGTCTGGAGGAGAGAAGGTTTTTCCACCAACATAGAAGAGGATTCTTTACTGTTAGGGCAGTGAGAATCTGGAATTGCTTGCCTGAGGAGGTGGTGATGGCAAACTCAGTCGAGGGGTTCAAGAGAGGCCTGGATGTCTTCCTGGAGCAGAACAATATTGTATCATACAATTATTAGGTTCTGTAGAAGGACGTAGATCTGGGTATTTATTATGATGGAATATAGGCTGAACTGGATGGACAAATGTCTTTTTTCGGCCTTACTAACTATGTTACTATGTTACTATGTTGTCCAGGACTTTAAGAGTTGGCTGAAATCACCGTGTTAGCTAAAATTGAACAATACCTTCAATCACCCCAATTTCCGAAAAATGAATGTCACAATAGAAAAAAAAAAAAGTCTGGATCAAAATTTTACCCAAATTTTCTCATTATCTTTTTATGAAATGCTTTTTATTACAGAAGGCTGAGAATTTTTCTGTTCGGCACACAGAACATCATTATAGAGCTCGTTACGGTTACACTCTTTGAAGTTTGCCGTCCTCGCGTTTTTGCAGAAACGCTCCCTCCCGAGACGCCTCATGACAGCCCCCCCTGTAGACATGCCAAAATCCTTGGAGTTAAAACTGCTCATTGCGCTCAATCTGCAGAAATATCTGACACTTGGCATATGCATCCATACGGCATTGATCATTAAAAAAAAAAAAAGAAACGATTACGTAAAGCGCGACGTTGCTCTTTTGCAGACGTAAGATGGAAAGTCTGCCAAATTCTGCAGACAACAGCTCCGTACCCTCCCTGCATCCTCCTGACAAGGAGGGAGAGGAGTCTGTCGAGGAACATACATGGAAAAGAATATATTTTAACCTTCAAATTAGGAAACTTCTCTCGATAATGGAGGCATAATTAGGAGATCAGCTACACTGTGCTGCTGGAACGAGAGACTTGGCAACTGTGCAGGATTCAATTATTCCATGCGAAGCGGCAGAACTGAAGGAGGGAGGTGGTAATTTAACCACTTTTCATGCAGATTCCTTTTCATGTCTGCGCTGCCTGGAAATGTAGTCACAAGTAACATTATTAGTCCTGGGAACCATATATTTAGTGAACTCCTATGATGTGACATCATAGGGAGTCTCCCAAGGTCATGCGATACTCAAGATATCCTGTAGTCATGTGGCCGAGGACTCGTATCAAACTTTATTATCTCTTTTTATATAGAATATTTGTCTATTTAAAAAGCACCAGTCACTTGCTGTAAGTATGTAATTTATTACCTAGTGTAAATGCCGCTGTTCTCCTGAATCCGGCGATACTTTGTTCTTGTTTCTGCTCCTTTCCATTCCTGAGATATGGCCTCCTCTTCTGTGTATGTAAAACTAGGTTGTTTTAGCCAACCGGGTGCGGTCCTTAAGAAGGCGTGGCCAACTGGACGGTCGAGGGCTATGCCCACTTGGATAAAAAGTATAGACTTATATACAAGGAAGAAGGGGCCATATCTCCGGAATGGAGACACGTAGGAAAAAAAGAAAAACATCTCCGGATTCAGTAGAAAAGCAGCGTTTACGCCTGGTAGCAAAATAATCAAATTATAAAATTATATATTTATGGCAAGTGACAGGTCTTCTTAAATAATTAGGACTGAGCTGCAATACCAGGCACAGCCTGTAGACAAGAGTGGAGCTGTTTCTACAAAAAATAGCAACAGCCCTTTTCCTTATCTCATATCTGTATGTAGGTCCACATTAGTTAACTTGGAGGGGAGACCAACTACAACAAGCACTCACTCTGTTATGCCGCATTCACACACTGATGTCTCCTGACCCAAATTTGCCAGCCTCATATATGTCTATGTGCACTGGCGGACCTGTGCAAGAACAATATCTGGGCCCTTTGCAGTCTAATATCTCATCATAATGCACAATTCCAGATGTTTTGAAGGTGGAAATGAGCCCTGTTATCTTTAGGGCCCCTGTGCGGCTACATAGTTCCCCTGTCTATGTGGCTGTCAAATTCAGGTCCGGAGACCAACTGATGGTCCATGCATCACAGTCCGTGCTCGGACCTTGACTCTTGGATGTGTAAATGCGACATCACTGGAGGATCCATAATTTCCCACGGGATCAATAAAGTGTATCGTATCGTATCGTATCTGGCACATTGACTTTCTTGGTTCTCATGTAATGCTTGATTCCTCCTACGGGGGAGCTGCAGGGAAATTAAACACTTCCTTAATACTGGCAGATTGCTGAAGTTTGACACTCTATGATCAACAGATTTTTCAGAAATTTCTTTTAACTGAAATATACTTTCCAAAGTGGGAAGACCCTTGAAAACTCTACAAATTTGCCATTTTTGCAATCTACGTAATTCTCATCGGTGCTGCGACATCTCAGCAGAAGGCACCAACTCGTACTGCCCAGACGTAAATAGTTTTCCATCCTTTCTTCTAAAAATTGATGTGAATTATGGGTCAGTCAGATCATTTTTCCAGATTCCTGCAATGATGTCTCCATCCAGGCAGTCAGAGAAAGCACAGTCTAGTTTCTCCCTGTAATCCAGCGTGCAGCGGCTCCGAAACGTCTGCTGCTGCTTGTCAGATGATTGCAGATAGGGATTACTTAATTACAATGCTGAGTAGAGTTTTAAAGTCGCAGTACTTTCTGTCAAAAGCAGCAGATCGGGTTACAGATGACCAGAAAGAAATAAACCACACTGGTATAATCGATAACAATCCTGTTCTTGCTATTTTTCTTCATTGCTACCAGTAAGTATAGACATACAGTACAGACCAAAAGTTTGGACACACCTTCTCATTTAAAGATTTTTCTGTATTTTCATGACAATGAAAATTGTACATTCACACTGAAGGCATCAAAACTATGAATTATCACATGTGGAATTATATACTTAACAAAAAAGTGTGAAACAACTGAAATTATGTCTTATATTCTAGGTTCTTCAAAGTAGCCACCTTTTGCTTTGATGACTGCTTTGCACACTCTTGGCATTCTCTTGATGAGCTTCAAGAGGTAGTCACCGGAAATGGTCTTCCAACAATCTTGAAGGAGTTCCCAGAGATGCTTAGCACTTGTTGGCCCTTTTGCCTTCACTCTGCGGTCCAGCTCACCCCAAACCATCTCGATTGGGTTCAGGTCTGGTGACTGTGGAGGCCAGGTCATCTGGCGTACCACCCCATCACTCTCCTTCTTGGTCAAATAGCCCTTACACAGCCTGGAGGTGTGTTTGGGGTCATTGTCCTGTTGAAAAATAAATGAAGTTTCAACTAAACACAAACCGGATGGAATAGCATGCCACTGCAAGATGCTGTGGTAGCCATGCGGGTTCAGTATGCCTTCAACTTTGAATAAATCCCCAACAGTGTCACCCCCACACCATCACACCTCCTCCTCCATTCTTCACGGTGGGAACCAGGCATGTAGAGTCCATCCGTTCACCGTCGCACAAAGACACGGTGGTTGGAGCCAAAGATCTCAAATTTGGACTCATGAGACCAAAACACAGATTTCCACTGGTCTAATGTCCATTTCTTGTGTTCTTTAGTCAAAACAAGTCTCTTCTGCTTGTTGCCTGTTTTTAGCAGTGGTTTCCTAGCACCTATTTTACCATGAAGGCCTGCTGCACAAAGTCTCCTCTTAACAGTTGTTGTAGTGATGTGTCTGCTGCTAGAACTCTCTGTGGCATTGACCTGGTCTCTAATCTGAGCTGCTGTTAACCTGCGATTTCTGAGGCTGGTGACTTGGATAAACTTATCCTCAGAAGCAGAGGTGACTCTTGGTCTTCCTTTCCTGGGGCGGTCCTCATGTGAGCCAGTTTCTTTGTAGCGCTTGATGGTTTTTGCCACTGCACTTGGGAACCCTTTCAAAGTTTTCCCAATTTTTCGGACTGACTGACCTTCATTTCCTAAAGTAATGATGGCTACTCGTTTTTCCTTACTTAGCTGCTTCTTTCATGCCATACTACAAATTCTAAAAGTCTATTCAGTAGGACTATCAGCTGTGTATCCACCAGACTTCTGCACAACACAACTGATGGTCCCAACCCCATTTATAAGGCAAGAAATCCTACTTATTAAACCTGACAGGGCACACATGCCAAGTGAAAAACATTCCCGGTGACTACCTCTTGAAGCTCATCAAGAGAATGCTGAGCAGTCATCAAAGCGAAAGGTGGCTACTTTGAAGAACCTAGAATAAAAGACATATTTTCAGTTGTTTCACACTTTTTTGTTAAGTATATAATTCCACATGTGTTAATTCATAGTTTTGATGCCTTCAGTGTGAATGTACAATTTTCATAGTCATGAAAACACAGAAAAATCTTTAAATGAGAAGGTGTGTCCAAACTATTGGTCTGTACTATACATTTTACAGAAGTTGAGTAAATGAATAGTCTTAAAGTGAACATGTCACCTGAGTTATACTGCTCGGACCACAGTCCGCATGAATTGGACACTGATGTTGCATATGTTTTATTTTAAAAAGGCTGCAGCGTTGTCCCTTAGTTTTCAAGTCTTCCGGCCTTCGCCCTTGTGGCTGGATATCAGCTTCTGGGCCAATCCTGGGACCATTCTTGTCTAATCATTACTTGGAGTCTATCATAAAAAACTTTCCAGGCACTGGACTGCAGAGGACTGGGCTTAAAGTTATTTTCTCTGATGAAGCCCCCTTCTGTCTGCTCGGGACATCTGTAAGAATGATCGTTCAGGACAAGAAAAGATGAGCACTGCCATGATTCCTGTGTCATGCAAACAGTAAAGCATCCCAAGACCATTCATTTGTGGTTGCTTTTCATCCATGGAGGGGGCTCACTCACAAATTGTGCCTAACAATACGGCCAGGAATAAAGAATGGTATCTAGACGTCCTTCAAGATAAACATCTCCCAGTGACCAAGGAGCATTTCGCGGATGAACAGTGCTTTTTTTCCAGCATGATGGAGACCATCTCACAAGGCAAAAGTGATTACTAAATGGCTTGTTGTACAAAACATAAAAAATTTCGGTCCATGGCCAGGAAACACCTGAGATCTAAATCCCATTGAGAACTTGTGGTCAATCCTCAAAAAGCGGGTGGACAAACAAAAACATAGAAATTGTGGTGCAATGATAGCCGGAGATTGGTCTGGAGATCACGTGGGCAAATGTTATGGTGCGGTGGTTTAGGAGCAACATGGAACGAGCTCTGAAGGAAGTGGTAGCTGTACTGACCGCAGTCCCTAAGCTCAACACAACACTAGAAGTAGCCGTGGGGTGCTCCTAACTCTCCCTTGGCACCTCGTCACCGCCTAAGAGCTAACTACCCCTAAAGATAGAAGCAGGAAAACTATCTTGCCTCAGAGAAAATCCCCAAAGGATAGATTAGCCCCCCACAAATAATGACTGTGAGTGGAGAGGGAAAAGACATACACAGAATGAAACCAGGATGAGCACAGGAGGCCAGTCTAACTTGATAGGACAGGATGGAATACTGTGAGGTCAATATAAAACACTACAAAAATCCACGCAGAGTTTACTAAAAATCTCCACACCTGACTAAAGGTGTGGAGGGTAAATCTGCTTCCCAGAGCTTCCAGCAAGGCAGAATTAATTCATACTGATAACGCTGGACAAACATAGAAGCACAGAACGGATAAGTCCACAAACTGTGAACAGAAAAGAGCAAGCAAAAACTTAGCTTTGCTGAACTGGTCAGGATAACAGGGAAATCCAAAGTGATGTGAATCCAACCAGGAACCATTTACAAGTGGCACTGGCTGAAGGACAGAGCCAGGTATAAATAGCCGAGCAGAAAAGACGATCAGTGGAAGCAGCTGAAGACAGCTAACTCCAAGGAGCAATGGCAAAATCGAAAAAAATAGGCGCGCACTTAAGCCCCCGTCACACACAGCGAGATCGCTAGCGAGATCGCTACTGAGTCACAAGTTTTGTGACGCATCAGCGATCTCAGTAGCGATCTCGCTATGTGTGACACGTAGCAGCGATCAGGCCCCTGCTGTGAGATCGCTGGTCGTGTCGGAATGGCCTGGGCCATTTTTTGATCGTTGAGGTCCCGCTGGGTAGCACACATCGCTGTGTTTGACACCTTACCAACGACCTCGCTGACAGGACGTCCCATTGAATTGTCATGAAATAGGATCGTTGTACAGGTCACTACAGGTCGCTAAAGGTCGCCGCATCGCTGCTGCGTCGTTGGTGAGATCTCACTGTTTGACATCTTACAAGCGACCACATAGCGACGCTTGAGCGATCCCTGACAGGTCGTATCGTTGTCGGAATCGCTCAAGCGTCGCTATGTGTGACGGGGCCTTTACCCTGTTGCGGTGAATATCACTTTATTAGGACATATAAACAAACGGATAGCAGGGAGGGATCGAGTCAGCCACGGACAACGATCGTTTCGTGCTCTACGGCACTTCAACGGGTCCTAATGCTGAGTGGAACAGGAAAGAGTTTCATAGACCCATCCGGATCCTAAACTCCTCCCCCTGGACTCCAAACATAAACAGTGTTACATTTAAAACAAAATGATGTTAAAAACAACAATGATAAAATAGCACTTGCTGAGAACTACAAATAAACCGAATATAGTTTTTAGAAACAAAGATTGAGACACTTTTATAAAAAAAACAGACATGTCGACTTTGTCATTCAAACCAGATGGTCCTGCTGCGTCTGCGCGCAGGATCCATCTGGCTTCCCTGCGCAGCAGGAGGCGGCTCAAATCCCCTCCTCCCTCGGGCAACAGAACCCGCTCTAAACCCGCAAATCTCAATACTTGGGCATCTCCTGCATGGTGAGTGTGTAAATGGTCTATGGACCAAGGAGCAGCCATACCACTAGAAACCACAAGAGGGAGCCCAAGAGCAGAACTCACAAAAGTGCCACTTACAACCACCGGAGGGAGCCCAAGAGCGGAATTCACAACAGTACCCCCCCTTGAGGAGGGGTCACCGAACCCTCACCAGAGCCCCCAGGCCGATCAGGATGAGCCAAGTGAAAAGCACGAACCAAATTGGTGACATGGAGATTGGAGGTAACAACCCAAGAATTATCCTCCTGACCATAACCCTTCCACTTGACAAGATACTGAAGCCTCTGCCTCGAAAAACGAGAATCCAAAATCTTCTCAACCTCATATTCCAGCTCTCCCTCAACCAACACCGGAGCAGGAGGGTCAACCGAGGGAACAACGGGGACCACATATCTCCGCAACAAAGATCTATGGAAAACATTATGAATGGCAAAAGAGGCTGGAAGAGCCAAACGAAAAGACACAGGATTAATAATTTCAGAAATTTTATAAGGACCAATAAACCGAGGCTTAAACTTAGGGGACGAAACCTTCATAGGAACATGACGAGAAGACAACCAAACCAAATCCCCCACACGAAGCCGGGGACCAACACACCAACGGCGGTTAGCAAAACGTTGAGCCCTTTCCTGAGACAACGTCAAATTGTCCACCACATGAGTCCAAATCTGCTGCAGCCTGTCCACCACAGAATCAACACCGGGACAATCAGAAGGCTCAACCTGCCCAGAAGAAAAGCGAGGATGAAAACCAAAATTACAAAAGAAGGGTGAAACCAAAGTAGCCGAACTAGCCCGATTATTAAGGGCAAACTCAGCCAACGGCAAGAAAGACACCCAATCATCCTGATCAGCAGACACAAAGCATCTCAAATAGGTCTCCAAGGTCTGATTAGTTCGCTCAGTTTGGCCATTAGTCTGAGGATGAAACGCCGAAGAAAAAGACAAATCAATGCCCATCCTAGCACAAAAGGCAAACTGAGAGCCTCTGTCAGACACAATATTCTCCGGAATGCCATGCAAATGAACCACATGCTGAAAAAGCAATGGAACCAGATCTGAGGAGGAAGGCAACTTAGGCAAAGGTACCAGATGGACCATTTTAGAGAACCGGTCACAAACAACCCAGATAACAGACATCTTCTGGGAAACAGGAAGATCCGAAATAAAATCCATGGAAATATGCGTCCAGGGCCTCTCAGGGACCGGCAAAGGCAAAAGCAACCCACTAGCGCGAGAACAGCAAGGCTTGGCCCGGGCGCAAGTCCCACAGGACTGCACAAAAGCACGCACATCGCGCGACAAGGAAGGCCACCAAAAGGACCTAGCAACCAAATCTCTGGTACCAAAAATCCCAGGATGACCAGCCAACACTGAACAATGAACCTCAGAAATCACCTTACTCGTCCATCTATCAGGAACAAACAGCTTCCCCACAGGACAGCGGTCAGGCCTATCAGCCTGAAATTCCTGAAGCACCCGCCGCAAATCAGGGGAGATGGCAGAAAGAATCACCCCTTCCTTAAGAATGCCAACCAGCTCAAGGACTCCAGGAGAATTAGGCGAAAAACTCCTAGAGAGGGCATCAGCCTTAACATTCTTAGATCCCGGAAGATATGAGACCACAAAATCAAAACAGGAGAAAAACAGAGACCATCGAGCCTGTCTAGGATTCAGCCGCTTGGCCGACTCGAGGTAAACCAGATTCTTATGATCAGTCAAGACCACAACGCGGTGCTTAGCTCCCTCAAGCCAATGTCGCCACTCCTCAAACGCCCACTTCATAGCCAACAACTCCGGATTGCCGACATCATAATTGCGTTCCGCAGGGAAAAACTTTCTGGAAAAAAAGGCACACGGTTTCATAAAAGAACCATCAGACTCCCTCTGAGACAAAACGGCCCCTGCCCCAATCTCAGAAGCGTCGACCTCAACCTGAAAAGGAAGAGAAACATCCGGCTGACGCAACACAGGGGCCGAAGTAAATCGGCGTTTAAGCTCCTGAAAGGCCTCAACAGCCGCAGAGGACCAATTCGTCACATCAGCACCTTTCTTCGTCAAATCAGTAAGGGGCTTAACCACACTGGAAAAGTTGGCAATGACACGGCGATAGAAATTAGCAAAGCCCAAAAATTTTTGAAGGCCCTTCACAGATGTGGGTTGAATCCAGTCATGAATAGCTTGAACCTTAACAGGATCCATTTCTATAGACGAGGGAGAAAAAATAAAACCCCAAAAAGAGACCTTCTGAACTCCGAATAGGCACTTAGACCCCTTCACAAACAAAGCATTATCACGAAGGATCTGGAACACCATCCTGACCTGCTTCACATGAGACTCCCAATCATCGGAAAAAATCAAAATATCATCCAAATATACGACCATGAATTTATCAAGATAATTGCGGAAAATATCATGCATGAAAGACTGGAACACAGATGGAGCATTAGAGAGCCCAAATGGCATCACAAAGTATTCAAAATGGCCTTCGGGCGTATTAAATGCAGTTTTCCATTCGTCACCCTGTTTAATACGAACAAGATTATATGCCCCTCGGAGGTCAATCTTAGTAAACCAACTAGCCCCCTTAATCTGAGCAAACAAATCAGTAAGCAGAGGCAAGGGGTATTGGAATTTAATCGTGATCTTATTAAGAAGACGATAATCAATACAGGGTCTCAAGGAGCCATCCTTCTTAGCAACAAAAAAGAAACCCGCTCCCAATGGTGATGAAGAGGGCCGAATATGCCCCTTCTCCAAAGACTCCTTAACATAACTCCGCATGGCAGCATGCTCTGGCACAGACAGATTGAAAAGTCGGCCCTTAGGGAACTTGCAACCAGGAATCAAGTTAATAGCACAATCACAGTCCCTATGTGGTGGAAGGGAACTGGACTTGGGCTCATCAAATACATCCTGGAAATCCGACAAAAACTCAGGGACCTCAGAAGAGGGGGAAGAGGAAATTGACATCAAAGGAACATCACTATGTACCCCTTGACAACCCCAACTAGTCACAGTCATAGTTTTCCAATCCAGCACCGGATTATGTTCCTGTAACCATGGAAAACCCAGTACAACAACATCATGCAGGTTATGCAACACCAGAAAACGGCAATCTTCCTGATGTGCTGGGGCCGTGTACATAGTCATCTGCGTCCAGTACTGAGGTTTATCCTTGGCCAAGG
Organism: Ranitomeya imitator; assembly: GCF_032444005.1. NCBI lineage: Eukaryota > Metazoa > Chordata > Amphibia > Anura > Dendrobatidae > Ranitomeya > Ranitomeya imitator. The sequence continues at coordinate 30,854,464 of NC_091288.1, forward strand.
GTGTAGCATCAATACCCCTCAAAGGAATAGGGCTCTGCAAAGGCTGCAAGGAAAAACCACAGCGCCTGGCGAATTCTAAGTCCATTAAGTTCAGGGCAGCGCCTGAATCTACAAATGCCGTGACAGAAAAGGACGACAATGAGCAAATCAGGGTCACAGATAAGAGAAATTTAGGCTGTATACTACTAAAGGTAACAGACCTAGTGACTCTCTTAGTACGCTTAGGGATCAGAGATAATATGAGTAGAATCACCACAGTAAAAACACAGCCTATTCTGACATCTGAATTCCTGCCGTTCTGTTCTAGTCAAAATCCTATCACATTGCATAGGTTCAGGACTCTGCTCCGAGGACACTGCCATATGGTGCACAGCTTTGCGCTCGCGCAGACGCCGATCAATCTGAATAGCTAAAGACAGATTCGCTCAAACCGGCAGGCGTAGGAAAGCCCACCATAACATCTTTAAGGGCTTCAGAAAGACCTTTTCTGAAAATAGCAGCCAGAGCCTCCTCATTCCATTTAGTGAGCACAGACCATTTTCTAAATTTCTGGCAGTATAATTCTGCCGCTTCCTGACCTTGACACAAGGCCAACAGCGTTTTTTCTGCATGATCCACAGAATTAGGTTCGTCATACAATAATCCGAGCGCTTGAAAAAATGCGTCTACATTCAATAATGCGGGATCCCCTGTTTCAAGAGAAAAGGCCCAGTCTTGAGGGTCACCACGCAGCAAGGGTATGATGATTTTTACTTGCTGAATGGGATCACCTGAAGAACGGGGTTTCAAAGCAAAAAACAATTTGCAGTTATTTTTAAAGTTCAAAAACTTGGATCTGTCCCCAAAAAAACAAATCAGGAGTAGTAATTCTAGGCTCTAAAGCCGGAGTCTGGACAACGTAGTCCTGGATACTCTGTACTCCTGCAGCAAGTTGATCCACACGAGAAAACAAACCCTGAACATCCATGCCAGAGCATATATCCTGAACCACCCAGATATAAAGAGGAAAAAAAAGACAAACCAGAGCACAGAAAAAAAAATGGTTCAGAACTTTCTTTTCCTTCTTTTGAGATGCATTTAATTCATTTTTGGCCACTTGTACTGTTATGGTGCGGTGGTTTAGGAGCAACATGGAATGAGCTCTGAAGGAAGTGGTAACTGTACTGACCGCAGTCCCTGAGCCCAACACAACACTAGAAGTAGCCGTGGGGTGCTCCTAACTCTCCCTAGGCACCTCGTCACCGCCTAAGAGCTAACTACCCCTAAAGATAGAAGCAGGAAAACTATCTTGCCTCAGAGAAAATCCCCAAAGGATAGATTAGCCCCCCACAAATAATGACTGTGAGTGGAGAGGGAAAAGACATACACAGAATGAAACCAGGATGAGCACAGGAGGCCAGTCTAACTTGATAGATAGGACAGGATGGAATACTGTGCGGTCAGTATAAAACACTACAAAAATCCACGCAGAGTTTACTAAAAATCTCCACACCTGACTAAAGGTGTGGAGGGTAAATCTGCTTCCCAGAGCTTCCAGCAAGACAGAATTAATTCATACTGATAACGCTGGACAAACATAGAAGCACAGAACGGATAAGTCCACAAACTGTGAACAGAAAAGAGCAAGCAAAAACTTAGCTTTGCTGAACTGGTCAGGATAACAGGGAACTCCAAAGAGATGTGAATCCAACCAGGAACCATTTACAAGTGGCACTGGCTGAAGGACAGAGCCAGGCATAAATAGCCGAGCAGAAAAGACGATCAGTGGAAGCAGCTGAAGACAGCTAACTCCAAGGAGCAGCCATACCACTAGAAACCACAAGAGGGAGCCCAAGAGCAGAACTCACAAAAGTGCCACTTACAACCACCGGAGGGAGCCCAAGAGCGGAATTCACAACAGGCAAAGCCATGAAGAGGCTTCCATGAGGGAACATCACACCGGTCCTACTTCTGGGTAATGGTGTGAGTGGTCCCCCCCAAATAGGATAAAAGCCCAACATGGTGCAAAATTAAAAACATATATATACTCACCTTAACAATATCCCTGCTCTGTTCCACTGATGTTTACACTGATGTATGGCTCCCAAACTGGACTTTGTGAATTCTGATCTGTATGTATGGACATGTGACTGCTGCAGCCAATCACTGGCTATAGTGGTTTTGTGTCACGGTTCCACCCATCACTGTGTATGGGAGGCAGTTACTAACAGCTCAGTGTGAATACTGACAGGTCAGCTGTCCAAACTGAGACTGGGAGCAGGGGAGGTGGATTATTAAGGTGCTAATGTATTATTTTTCCATTTTATAACATGCTGATTTGTTAAAAAAAAGAAAAAAATAATAAGGTAGTGTAGTGCTGTGGTAGCACCCTATGCAGTGATGAGGCAGTGACCCAGGAAAAGTTCAACTCAAAAATCACAGCACACGATATCCTCCTGATCGCAGCTGTGCACATATCCTCAGGATTACAGTCACTGAACAAGCCAGTCCACCTCGGTTGCAGTGGGCGACTGCACCGCCGTGTTAATGTTCTACTCACAGTATTACATAGTCCACAATATCCTCTGGATCACAGCCGAGAACCATATTCTCCAGATTTGGAGCCGATAAACATGCCAGTCTACCTCTATGACCGGTTGCCGTGGGCGATTGCACCGCTATGTACACTGTGGGGTGCCAGGAGTTCACTATGCTGGGCTTATGCAGAGCTGTCTACACCATGCAAACTCCACTCTGATACTGACACGGAACCTGACACACCCAAACCGCAGGATTTATAACTAGAATCTTTGGCCTTCAGCCACATGGAAAACCCAGCCAGGAATGAAACAGACTGCACAACTATCATCCTGCAGTCTGTTTCAAAACACAAAAAGCCCAGAGCAGGTTTTCCCTAAATCTGCCCTGGACACATACCCAGGGCTAACACTTATTTCCATTCTACATTGCAATCACAGCTACACCTGTGACTGGAATGTACTCTCATGGCCTCCATACGCTTCCATCCGCATCCAAGGGAGAACACACAGTGACCCTTACCTGTGACACCGGTCACTGCCTCACAGTAGACAGCCCCTTTAATTTATAATACTGGCTTAGTCTTTACGTTAATTATGATGATGATGATACCTTCATAGGTTTGTGTGTGCCTGGTCCAGGGAGTGGGCATGTGCTCATAGATAGCGCTTCTTTTCACTATGTAATGATTTCTCTGTGTCTGGATATTCTATAGAGTAATGTGAATGTACAGAAAAATCCCACAATCAGAAAATACAGACTGCATCCACACTGTTATTATCAAGGTGGGACTTGGTGACTGATTGTAATGAGGCTGTTACATTTATGAGACATTTCTGTTCTCCAGCCAACTTAGTGCACATGAGCGTAGGCTTAATTGTCATATACTAAACAGCAGTTAATGGTCAACTGACGGATATCTCATTACCCAAACTGCGGTTCACACCTCAGGAGTTGGCAAGGGTTATGTTGCATTGTGCTCCTGATATATTACTGGATTTTATTCCCCCTTTTTTATACGCTAAGAGAGCAGATTATAGTCATTTGTTTCCATAAAGTGGGAAAAAAAGTGGGATTGTTACAATAGGTAACTGTCGGCTGAACAATCGCCATCAGCAGTTATCTCTTCTGACTCCCTTGTACATAGGAACCCTCACTATGAGATTGCAGATAGGTAGCAGAGGTACTGGAAGCCGCAAATGAACTGGAGATGTCCGGGAGACCGCAGACAGGTTGCTGATGTCTTAGAAGACCGGGAAAAGGTATCAGAGGTCCTGGAAACCGCAAGTGAACAGGAGATACCCTGGAAGCTACAGGCAGACACGTACAGTAGGTTGTGTAAGCTGCAAGTGGACAGGTGACATTTTGTAAGCAACAGTCGGACACGTAGCAAAGGTCTTGAAAGCTGCAGGTGGACATGTTGCAGAGGTCCTGGAATCCACAGGCGTACATGTAGCAGAAGTCCTGGAATCCGCAGGCATACATGTAGCAGAAGTCGTGGAATCCGCAGGCGGATATGTAGCAGAAGTCCTGGAATCCACAGGCGTACATGTAACAGAAGTCCTGGAATTCGCAGGCATACATGTAGCAGAGGTCTTGAAAGCTGCAGGTGGACATGTAGCAGAAGTCCTGGAATCCACAGGCGTACATGTAGCAGAAGTCCTGGAATCCATAGGCGTACATGTAGCAGAAGTCCTGGAATCCACAGGCATACATGTAGCAGAAGTCCTGGAATCCGCAGGCATACATGTAGCAGAAGTCCTAGAATCCGCAGGCGTGCATGTAGCAGTAATCCTGGAAGCCACAGGCGTACATGTAGCAGAAGTCCTGGAATCCGCAGGCATACATGTAGCAGAATTCTTGAAAGCTGCAGGTGGACATGTTGCAGAAGTTCTGGAATCCGCAGGCATCCATGTAGCAGAAGTCCTGGAAGCCACAGGCATAAATATAGCAGAAGTCCTGGAATCCGCAGGTGTACATGTAGCAGAAGCCCTGGAATCCGCAGGCGTACATGTAGCAGAAGCCCTGGAATCCGCAGGCATACATGTAGCAGAGGTCTTGAAAGCTGCAGGTGGACATGTAGCAGAAGTCCTGGAAGCCACAGGCATCCATGTAGCAGAAGTCCTGGAAGCCACAGGCAACCATGTAGCAGAAGTCCTGGAATCCGCAGGCATACATGTAGCAGAAGCCCTGGAATTCGCAGGCATACATGTAGCAGAGGTCTTGAAAGTTGCAGGAGGACATGTAGCAGAAGTACTGGAATCCGGAGTCGTACATGTAGCAGAAGTCCTGGAAGCCACAGGCGTCCATGTAGCAGAAATCCTGGAAGCCACAGGCGTCCATGTAGCAGAAGTCCTGGAGTCCGCAGGCATACATCTAGCAGAAGTCCTGGAATCCGCAAGTGTCCATGTAGCAGAAGTCCTGGAAGCCACAGGCGGACATATAGCAGAAGTCCTGTAAGCCACAGGCGGACATGTAGCTACGATACGATACGATACGATACACTTTATTGATCCCGTGGGAAATTATGGTATCACAGCAGCACAACTCAAATCACAAAAATCACAAAGGAATTCCACAGTTGACATGACAGCCTGTTGACAGAAGAACACCACACACTAGAATAGGTCATACACAACGAGTGAACCGAAATGCAGAGAAATAAGTAGACATTCACCTTGGTGGTTTAACCCTAATGTTATTGTTGTACATCCCCCATGGCAGTTGGCACAAACGATTTCCTATATTTTTCCTTCTTACACCTCAGAAGTATTAGCCGGTTACTGAAGGTGCTCTTCTGTCTCATGAATAGCTCATATAATGGATGTGCATTATTGTTCATAATTGTCATACACTTTCTCAGAGTTCTTTTCTCCACTACCTCCCCAAAAGAGTCCAGATTGCAGCCCACAGCAGAACTTGCCTTCTTAATAATCTTATTCAGCTTATTAGCATCAGAGGCCCGCACACTACTACCCCAGCACGTGATTGCAAAAAAGATGGCACTTGCCACCACAGATTGGTAGAACATTTCTAACATTTTGCTACACACATTAAAAGACCTCAGTTTCCTTAGGAAATACAGTCTGCTCATCCCCTTCTTGTAGACAAACTCTGAGTGGCATCTCCAGTCCAGTTTGCTATCCAAATGGACCCCCAAATATTTGTAACTCTCCACCTGCTCTACCTCCTGACCAGCAATAGTGATCGGTAAGCATTCCAACTTTATCCTGCTATAGTTGGCCACCAACTCCTTGGTTTTCTTAACATTTAGCTGCAGATAGTTACCATTGCACCAATCCACGAAATTCGACACCACCCTTCTATATTCCTCATCCCCCTGATCTCCCCTAATGCATCCCACAACCACAGAGTCATCCGAAAATTTTTGAAGATGGCAAAGTTCAGATTTATACTGAAAGTCTGAAGTATACAGTGTGAATAGAAAGGGCGCAAGCACCGTTCCCTGGGGGGCACCTACACTGCTCAATAATCTGCTTGACACCACTGCTCCCATCTGTACAAACTGTGGCTGAAGTCCTGGAAGCCACCGGCGTACATGTAGCAGAAGTCCTGGAAGCCACAGGCGTACATGTAACAGAAGTCCTGGAAGCGACAGGCATACATGTAGCAGAAGTCCTGGAATCCACAGGCATACATGTAGCAGAAGTCCTGGAATCCGCAGGCGTACATGTAGCAGAAGTCCTGGAAGCCACAGGCGGACATGTAGCAGAAGTCCTGGAATCCGTAGGCATACATGTAGCAGAAGTCCTGGAAGCAACAGACGGACATTTATCAGAAGTCCTGGAAGCCACAGGCGTACATGTAGCAGAAGTCCTGGAAGCCACAGGCGTACATGTAACAGAAGTCCTGGAAACCACATGTGGACATGTAGCAGAGGTCCTGGAATCCGCAGGTGTATATGTAACAGAAGTCCTGGAAACCACAGGTGGACATGTAGCAGAAGTCCTGGAATCTGCAGGCGTACATCTAGCAGAAGTCCTGGAATCCGCAAGTGTCCATGTAGCAGAAGTCCTGGAAGCCACAGGCGGACATATAGCAGAAGTCCTGTAAGCCACAGGCGGACATGTAGCTGAAGTCCTGGAAGCCACCGGCGTACATGTGGCAGAAGTCCTGGAAGCCACAGGCGTACATGTAACAGAAGTCCTGGAAGCGACAGGCATACATGTAGCAGAAGTCCTGGAATCCACAGGCATACATGTAGCAGAAGTCCTGGAATTCGCAGGCGTACATGTAGCAGAAGTCCTGGAAGCCACAGGCGGACATGTAGCAGAAGTCCTGGAATCCGTAGGCATACATGTAGCAGAAGTCCTGGAAGCAACAGACGGACATTTATCAGAAGTCCTGGAAGCCACAGGCGTACATGTAGCAGAAGTCCTGGAAGCCACAGGCGTACATGTAACAGAAGTCCTGGAAACCACATGTGGACATGTAGCAGAGGTCCTGGAATCCGCAGGTGTATATGTAACAGAAGTCCTGGAAACCACAGGTGGACATGTAGCAGAGGTCCTGGAATCCGCAGGTGTACATGTAGCAGAAGTCCTGGAAGCAACAGACGGACATTTATCAGAAATCCTGGAAGCCACAGGCGTACATGTAGCAGAAGTCCTGGAAGCCACAGGCGTACATGTAACAGAAGTCCTGGAAACCACAGGTGGACATGTAGCAGAGGTCCTGGAAGTCACAGGTGTACATGTAGTAGAAGTCCTGGAAGCTGCAGATGAACAAGTAGCACCGACAAACTAAAAGCCTTAATATCAACACATTGGTGTATGGCTTGGTAGGCCTTATATAGGTCCAGGTGGATGATCACATGGAAGCATGCCGGGCTACTTGCAAAGCCCCACGTGGAGCACCAGAATGTTTAGTGGACTAGGGTGAAAGGAGCAGATCCTAAACCTGGACAGGTGTGTAACAAGTATATTTCTGACATTTCCGCATTGTAGCTAAAAGATGCGCCAATATACAAGAATGCCCAACTTACTCCAGCGCATCCAGGATCAAGACTGATGCACAAAACTGGATCAAGTCTAGATGAATCGGCCACATAGTATTTTATTTCTTTTAGTTGCTCCTGGCACTTCCATTCTCCTTGTCAAATAAGCTGGTAGAAAGCAAACGGGTCCTCATATTGTTCATGCACGTCCTCCGCCGTCCCTATCCACCTTTGCAGGTAATAATTTTTAGCGGCTACGTGATTAAATTGAGTCCGGTGACCATATCTTTACAACTAAAAAAAAAAAAACATGAAAAAAATGAGATCACTAAAATAACCTTTGCTGCTGACAGCAATAACAAACCACAACCCAATTGTTTATCGAAAAGGCAGAATTTCTCTTACATCGTGACGACGTGTTCACCTCTTGCTACTTTACAGTAAATAATAAGTACACGTGACTCAGTCCTGTTTACAACAATTACCTAGAAACTGTTACAAACAATCTACATCACGAAAAACCTGCCACAAACCTTTACTTCCAATCAAGCCAGAAAATGGCAATCAATTTGTAGCAGTCACAAACTAGTTCTGTGAAAAGAGAAGAAAAATATACAGGGACCGATTTATCATGTGCAATTTTTTTTTTAACGTCATTTTTCTTTATCTTTTCTTTTTTTTTATCTTGTGGTATTCGCTGACGATTTTTACTCCAAGTTCATCAAAATTTTGCACTTGGTTCATGAACTTGGCACAAAATGAAAAATGCTCCTTACTTCTGACTTTAACTCGTTTTGCAATGTTTAAGCGCAAAAACAAAACCTTCATGTTCCGGTAGAAAAAATGTAAGATGAAGTTTCAGGCCTATATAATATATATTGGGGTGGAGGGGAATGGAAATGGATTACATTTGTGCCAAATGTTATGACTTTTCAAAATGTTGCAAATGATAAATTAAGAACAAACATCTGTAAACTTTAAAATCACTGAAGTAAAACAAAAAAATAGGCAAACACTTAGGCTGCCGTCACACTAGCAGTATTTGGTCAGTATTTTACATCAGTATTTGTAAGCCAAAACCAGGAGTGGGTGATAAATACAGAAGTGGGGCATATGTTTCTATTATACTTTTCCTCTAATTGTTCCACTCCTGGTTTTGGCTTATAAATACTGATGTAAAATACTGACCAAATACTGCTAGTGTGACGGCAGCCTTAGGGCCCCTTTCCATTTGTGAGGAAAACGGACGAGTGCAATCCGATAAAAAATCGGATTGCACTCGGACCAATGTTAATCAATATGTGACACTCCATTTGCGATTTTTTTTCCCAGCCGAAATCGGACTGAGAAAAATCTGTGTCGGCTGAGAAAAAAATCGCAGCTCCCAGGCTTTCTAGGAAAGTTCCCACGATCTATGAACAGCCAGCAGAGGGCGCCTCACCGCAAATGAAGCTAAATATAGCTCATTGATCTATATTTAGACTCATTCCCCGGGGTTTTGCAGCGAGGAGTAGCATTGCATTAGCAAAGCTCCTGGCTGCAAAATGTTTTAACCCCTTCAGAAGGATTTACATCGTTGGACTTTACAGATCTGTGGAAGGTAAGTATATTGTTGGTTTATTATTTTTTTTTTGTCACAGAACGAGGGTCTTCAGTGATTGGATTGGGCGTTAAATAAAAAATTACAACAACCTTTGTTTTTATTTCATTAAAATAATTTTTAATAATGTGTGTGTGTATTTTTTTAACCCTTTCTTTCAATTGGATTAATAATGGATAGGTGTCATAATTGACGCCTCTCCATTATTAATTAGGCTTAATGTCACCTTACAATAGCAAGGTGGCATTAACCCTTCATTACCCCATATCCCACCGCTACACGGGAATGGGAAGAGAGTGGCCAAGTGCCAGAATAGGCGCGTCTTCCAGATGTGCCTTTTCTGGGGTGGCTGGGGGCAGGTGTTTTTAGCCAGGGGGGGGCCAATAACCATGGACCCTCTCCACGCTATTAATATCTGCCCTCAGTCACTGGCTTTACTACTCTGGCGGAGAAAATTGTGCGGGAGCCCACGCCAATTTTTTCCGCCATTTAAACCTTAAATATAATAGCTAGAACGCCCAAATTGTGCATATACACACTACTAACAGTAGTGTGGAATATGCAAAAAAAATGGTGATATGAGATGGTTTACTGTATGTAAACCAGGTCTCATATCATGTCGGGTTTGTGAAGGAGAAAGCAAAAGCCGGTAATTGAATTACCAGCTTTAAAGCTATCTAGCGCTGCATTAAATATAAATATATATATATAGGTGTCTCCCTGACATATATATATGTATATATACCTATTCTATGTGTATATATCTACTCTAATCTAACCTGTCACTGTGATTTTACTGTACTCTGCGCTGAATTACCGGCTTTTCAAAGGAGACCCGTGCGTAAAAATCGGACAGCAATACGGATGTCATACGGATGTTGCGATAAAAAAATCGCATGACACTCGCATGGCACTCGCATGGCACTCGCAGACGTTACATCCGTTTTTTCGGTCCGTAAATTGGACCTTTTTTTCTCACACAAGTGGAAAGGGGCCCTTATAGAAATAATTTTTAATGACGATGAATATGGTGCAATCAAAAAAGTCACCAAATGATAAAAACTCATAAAAAACCGGTATAAGTGCGATTATTAAAAGGGGCTCATTGATGCCTTTCTCATTTATAAAGTTAAAAAGAGGGAAAAAAATAATCTGAACTTTTCTTTATGTTTTAGCTGCAACATAAAGAGTTTTCCACCTAACCCAGTTTACGATTATACATAGTAAAAATCAAAAAAGTTAATAAAGATACAGTACAGACCTAAACTTTGGACACACCTCATTTAAAGATTTTTCTGTATTTTCATGACTATGAAAATAGTACATTCACACTGAAGGCATCAAAACTATGAATTAACACATGTGGAATTATATACTTAACAAAAAAGTGTGAAACAACTGAAAATATGTCTTATATTCTAGGTTCTTCAAAGTAGCCACCTTTTGCTTTGATGACTGCTTTGCACACTCTTGGCACTATGAGGAGTGCATTATACTATGTGGAGGACAGAGCAGTGTATTTTAATATATGGAGGACTATGAGGAGTGCATTATACTATGTGGAGGACAGAGCAGTGTATTTTAATATATGGAGGACTATAGGGAGTGTATTATACTATATGGAGGACTGTGGTGCACATTATAATATATGGAGGTCTATGGGGTGTATTTTACTAAACAAGTAAAATGCTGCATATTCAGATTGTTTTTGCTGGAACAAAAATCATTGTTCTCAGCAGCACATCGCCGGTGTAAACTGTAGATGTGCTGCTGATAACATGATTTATGATGATCTGTTAGTGATCTATTAGTGATATTAGATATCATATTCTGCCACACACTGCGTGATCACCTGGATCTATTAACACAGAACTTCCAGTGAAATTACATCACTCTTCATAAGCATCTCTTGTGGTGGAGGCATCTTTTGAGAGCCATCAGGTCTAGGATCTTGCCATGTGGCTTAGATACTGCAGACACTAGAGAGTAAAATCCTTTTGTTCTTGTGTAGGAACTTTCTTGGGAGCATTTTTGGGAAAGTCACGAAGAAACTCTAATTTTTATTGACTTAACCAAACTTTTCTGAGAACCCGGCCAATATGGGGTAGAACCAAGAAGGTCTTGCCTAATGTTGATACACTTCTTTAATGATTTGTCCGCTTTCCTGTAACTGGAAAAAAGAATCATCAGATGGAAACACGCATCTCTTAGAGAGTCATAATGCTTAATATCAATCTTGTATGCTGCCCATAATCTGATTTCTAAATCTTCTTCCTCAATGCCCAAATCATTATCTGATTAGGACTACTTCCTATATAACAGTATTACTCTCCAAGCCCAAGTGGCAAGTCCAAGTTTGCGGTCATGGCTCCAGATAATTTATGCATCAGGCTGATAGGCAACTGAAGTTCTCCTTAAAGGGGTTATTCAAGAGTATTTAAATTTTTTACTGTGGGCCTAAGAACTAACAGGTAGGTAGGTGCTAACTGCTGACATCATGTCGACAGAGAAGCTGCTTTTTTTCAGCTTTACTCCTCTGTTGACAGGCCGTGACTGGCAACGTCATTTTGATTGACAACTGGCTTCCTGCTGCCTAATTATTTATACACTCCTTCATATTGAAATTGCTAAACCTAAAAGGAAAAGTCAACTTTCATTATCATATTGAAAATTGGCTCCTGGGACTCTTTGCAGAATTGGTTATACTGCTTGTTTAGTGATTGGCGAACCCGAACGGTAAAGTTCGGGGTCCGCACTGAACACCTACTTTCCGTGCATGAACCCCAAACACAAAGTTCTCCAGGAAGTGACAGCACAAGAAACACGGGCTCTGATCGACGGTAAGTTCGTTACCACCGGTCAGAGTTCACTTTCACACAGACCACAAGCGAGTCAGCCAACAGCTGTGACCAGCAATAAAAATGTTACCACTGGTCACAGGCGTCAACTGATGAGAGTACTACTGGCAGTAAGAGCAGGTATAAAATGGTGGGAGAATTCACCTTCCGGCACCTGTGCAATAAATAAATAAATGCTGTCATGGGGTCCCCTCTATTTTTGACAACCAGCGCAGGCAAAACTGACAGCTGCTAGCTGCAGCCCTCAGCTGTCAGCGTTATCTTGACTGGTTATCAAAAATAGAAGGCTCCCCAAGCCAATTTTTAATTATTTAAATAAATAATTAAAAATAAAACGACATAGGCTCCTCTTCATTTTTGTCAACTAGCCAAGTTAAAGTATTGCAGATAGCCCAGCTGCTTTAACTTGGATGGTTGTCAAAAATGGCTGGTATTCTCATAATGGTAAGGGGCCATGGATATTGCTCCCCAGCCTAAAAATAGCAGCCTGCAGCTGTCCCAGAAAAGGCCCGTCAATTAGATATGCCAATTCTGTTACCTTGCCTGACTCTTCCCACTTGCCCTGGTATGGTGGCAAGTGGGGTAATAGTTGTGGGGTTGAGGTCATCTTTATAATGTCAGCTGACATGAAGCCCACAGGTTAATAATGGAAAGGCCCCTATTACTAACCCATAGTCTGATTGTAATAAAGACACAGCAAGAACAAAGTTCTTTGTTTGAAATAAAAACTTCACATCCTCTCTTACCCATTTATTGTCAAAAATAAAAAATAATTAAACACCATATTCCTCACCTGTCCGATGAGAAGATAATTCATATCTGTTCCACAACAATCCAGATGGTTTGGAGAACAGTCACATTAGTGATGCGACCGCTCTCCACACCAGCCGGAACACACTCACCAGAGTGGGAGAAGCTCTGCCTGTTACCGGTGGTAACTTTAATGATGTCACCACTGGTCATAAGCAGACAGCTCAGCGTAAGCCGGCTGGCGTGGAGAGCAGTTAGATCACTGATGTGACTGCTCTCCAAACCATCCAGATCTTCATGGGACATATATGGATTATCTTCTTGTTGGACAGGTGGGGAATATGGTGTTTTATTATTCTTCATTTTATAGTAACAAATGTGAAAAGAGGGATGGGTAGTATTTATTTAAAGTAAAGGAGTCTGTGTCTTTCTTTCAATTAAAGAACTTTATTCTGACTGTGTATTTTTGACAATCTGGCTATGGGGTTAGTAATGAGGGTGTCCTATAGATATCTTTCCATTACTAACCTGTGGGCTTAATATCAGCTGACATTACAAAGCTGACATCTACCCCACTACTATTACCCCACTTGCCATCGCACCAGGGCAATTGGAAAGAGTGAGAGTAAGCACCAGAATTGGCGCATCTTATGGATGTGCCATTTCTGGGGAGGCTGAGAGCTGATGTTTATAGTCTGGGAGGGGGGCCAATATCCATGGCAATTCCTAGACTAATAATTAGTCCGCAATTTTCTGTTTAGCCTTTGTTCTTTATTGACTATAGGGGGACTCTACATCTTTTTTTGGGGGGTACCCCCTATTAAAGGCTAAGCAAACAGCTGTGAGCTGATATTAATAGCCTGGGAACCTTTATGGATAAAGGCCTGTTCCCAGAATATTAAAACATCAGCTCCCAGCTTTCCCTCAGCTGGTTACGAAAAATTACAGGGGAACCAAAGCCTTTTTTCCCATTTATTTTTGTATTTATTAACAAGTACAATAAGGTCAGCTGAGTTCAAAGCAGCTGTTTCTCTTGCTTTGCAAGTGCCAGTGCTAGACTTATGAACGTCCGCAAGTCCGGCACTTGGCACTCCGGCATTCATCAGTCCAGCACTCGAGCTACCGGAGTTCACAGCCACCAGTCTCCTGGCACTTGCAAGGCCCAGAAACCTATGGGAAACTTTGAGGGACATTTTAAGATTACTGGAGTTTCCAGCTGCTGGACCACTAGAGGCTGTGAACTAAGGTTACCTTTGGTGTGTATTTTACTGTCCATGTTAACACATTTTTAGACTGGAGGATCCAATATCCATGGCCCACTACCAGTCTGAGAATACCAGGCCCCAGCTGTCTGCTTTAGCTTGGCTTGTTGTCAACAATAGAGTGTACCCTACACCGTTAAAATTAATTATTTAAATAATTAAAAAAGATGGCGCTGGACCCCTCTATTATTATTAACCAGCCCACAGCTGTCGGTTTTGCTTGCGCTGAGTACCAAGAATAGAAGAGACCCCACATCTTTTTTCTTATTTATTTATTTATTTACTAGATGGTGGCCCGATTCTAACGCATCGGGTATTCTAGAATATGTATGCATGTATGTATATAGCAGCCACATAGTATATAGCAGAGGCCACGTAGTACATAGCAAATACTACGTGGTCTGTGCTATATACTATGTGGCTGCTATATACATACATAGATATTGTAGAATACCCGATGCGTTAATACAGGCCACGCAGTATATAACAGTGGCCACGCAGTATATAACACAGCCCACGGAGTATATAACACAGCCAGGGCTGCCACTAGAAATTTCGGGGCCCCATACTGGCAAAATTTTCGGGGCCCCCTTGAGACTCCGCCCAGGCTCCACCCCAGCCCCGCCTCCAGGCTCCACCCCTCGAACTGTCCACAGTCCCACCGCTCTCTCTTGGAAAAACTCCACTTCTCACCAATCACACATTAACAGTTCCCATCACCAGATCACACATATAGCAGGCAGCTTTTGTTTTGGCCAAAAGATTTTTTAAGCCGCCACCATAACACGGTAGACACTTTTGGCCGGGCCCTACTCTGCTGTAACCTATTAAATATTTGTTAAAATATGCAATACAATTTAGGTATATTTTTATTTATTTTTCAATTTTTAAAATGCCCAATAATATCACATAGAAGGAACAAATACCACAACACCATGACCAGATGACATATTACCACCACAGTGATCGAATAATATCACATACAAGGAACAAATACCACAACACCATGACCAGACCACATATTACCACCACAGTGATCGAATAATATCACATACAAGGAACAAATACCACAACACCATGTCCAGACCACATATTACCACCACATAGTGACTGAATACTACAATTCTGATCAGTAATTTTTAAAAAAGCACCATACTATCACCATAAGTGCCATTATACACAGGAGATCTGTACTTAGTATGCAGTGTCTGTGTACAGATAATATAGTGATCACTAGTGAAATTATACACAGGAGCTCTGTATACAGTGTATAGTGTCAGTGTATAGGTAACACACTGACTCACCAGTGACGTCTCTAGGTGAAGTCCTTCATCTTTCATCCAGCACAGACCGCCATCATTTCATCCAGCCAGGACTTCTCTCTGCAGGAAATAACACAGTTATCTCGAGCTCCGCTTGCAGAACACATTACTTAATTTTTCACAACTTCTACATTACACCACATGAAGAAGGCGACATAGTATCACTCTATACAGTAACAGGACCGCCCCCCATTTAAAACAGTATACTCAAAAAATAAAATAAATACATCACTGCAGTAATAATATCCCTAAATTAGCCCCTATGGTATTAATAATATCACCCAGCCTGGCCCCGTGTGTCTCATTCCTGGCGTCAGCCAGATATTCTCCCATCCTGCCCTCATGAGTATCCATTCTGCCCCATATGATCTCCTTATCCTGCCCCATATGATCGCCCCATGTGATCTCTCCATCCTGCCCCATCTGTCTCCATCATATCCATCCTGCCCCATGATCCTGCACGATCTGTCTCCAATTCTGCCCCCAGTGTCTCCAATCATGCCCCATGTCTCCATTCTGCCCCCTATGTCTCCAACCATGCCCCCATGTCTGCAATCCTGACACTTGTCTCCAATCATGCCCCCTGTGTCTCCATTCTGCCCCATCTGTCTCCAATCCTGCCCCATCTGTCTCCAGTCATGCCCCCATGTCTTTCATCCTGCCCCGTGTCTCCAATCATGCCCCGTATCTCCATTCTGCCCCGTGTCTCGCATTCTGCCCCTGGGTCTCACAGTCTGCCCCTGTGTCCAGCATTCTGCACCTGTCACTGTGTCCAGCATTCTGCCCCTGTCACTGTGTCCAGCATTTCTGCCCCACTGTGTCCAGCATTCTGCCCCAATGTCCAGCATTCTGCCCCTGTCACTGTGTCCAGCATTTCTGCCCCTGTCTCCAGCATTCTGCCCCACTGTGTGTCCAGCATTCTGCCCCACTGTGTGTCCAGCATTCTGCCCCACTGTGTGTCCAGCATTCTGCCCCACTGTGTGTCCAGCATTCTGCCCCACTGTGTCCAGCATTTCTGCCCCTGTGTCCAGCATTTCTGCCCCTGTGTCCAGCATTCTGCCCCACTGTGTCCACCATTCTGCCCCACTGTGTCCGGCATTTCTGCCCCACTGTGTCCACCATTCTGTCCCACTGTGTCCAGCATTCTGCCCCTGTGTGTCCACCATTCTGCCCCTGTGTGTCCACCATTCTGCCCCACTGTGTCCGGCATTTCTGCCCCACTGTGTCCAGCATTCTGCCCCACTGTGTCCACCATTCTGCCCCTGTGTGTCCACCATTCTGCCCCTGTGTGTCCACCATTCTGCCCCACTGTGTCCAGCATTTCTGCCCCTGTGTGTCCACCATTCTGCCCCTGTGTGTCCACCATTCTGCCCCACTGTGTCCACCATTCTGCTCCACTGTGTCCAGCATTTCTGCCCCTGTGTGTCCACCATTCTGCCCCTGTGTGTCCACCATTCTGCCCCACTGTGTCCACCATTCTGCCCCTGTGTGTCCAGCATTTCTGCCCCTGTGTGTCCATCATCCTGCCCCCCGGGCCCCCCTGGATCGCAGCAGCTCTCAAAGAAAAAAAAAAAACACAACTTCTTACCTGGCCAAGCTCCAGCGCCGGGTGAAGCTCCCTCTCCAGGCTCCACACAGACGCACTCGCCGCCGGGCCCGGCGGCTGACAATGACGTCAGACGCCGGCGGCGGCGAGTGCGCACTGCGGCCCTATTCAGCCGCCAGCCTCAGACTGGCTGGCGGCTGTTAACTATTGACGTGCGGGCGCGGGCCCGCACGTCAATAGTGTGCCGCTGCCGCAGCGCCTGCAGGGGGGGCCCGGTGACCAGATGAGACGGGGCCCGATGCGGGCCCCCTCTGCTCACCGGGCCCCATACGCCAGTCACGGCTGTCATGCCCTGATGGCGGCCCTGAACACAGCCCACATACTATATAACACAGCCCACGCAGTTTATAGCAGCCACGCAGTATATAACACAGCCCACGTAACATATAACGCAGGGCACGTAGTATATAGCACAGCCCACGGAGTATATCACACAGCCAACGGAGTATATAACACTGCCCATGTAGTATATAGCAGCCACGCGGTATATAACACTGCCCATGTAGTATTTAGCAGTGTGGGCACCATATCCCTGTTAAAAAAAAATAATTAAAATAAAAAATAGTTATATACTCACCCCCTAGGATCCAACGAAACTCTGGCGATGCACGCGCGGCTGCCGCAATCTTTCGTTCCCAGGATGCATTGCGAAATTACCCAGATGACTTAGCTGTCTCGTGAGACCACTAAGTCTTATGGGTAATTATGCAATGCATCTCTGGTAACGGAAGATGGCGGCCGGAGCGAGCGCATTGTCGGACTACGGAAGGATAGCAGGTTTTTTGTTTTTTTATTAATTTTAACATTACATCTTTTTACTATTGATGCCGCATAGGCAGCATCAATAGTAAAAAAGTTGGGGACACACAGGGTTAATAGCAGCGGTAACGGAGCGCGGTACCCGCGGCCCGTTACCACTGGCATTAACCCTGTGTGAGCGGTGACTGGAGGGGATTACGGAGCGGGCGCCGGGCACTGACTGCAGGCAAGTAGGGGAGGAACTATCGGACTGTGCCCGTCGCTGATTGGTCGCGGCAGCCATGACAGGCAGCTGGCGAGACCAATCAGCGATGCGGGATTTCCATTATGGAAGTTGCCGACAGACAGACGGAAGTACCCCTTAGACAATTATATATATAGATTGCACAGGCGCTGGCTGGTGAATTCTCCCAACATCGTACCACTGCTCTCGCTGCTATCAGTGAGACCAGGTGTAGGATGATGAGAGTTGTACTCTCATCAGCCGACAACTGTGACCGGCGGTAACCAGCCGAGGCTAAGAGAGTGGAGATTTATGCACGTGGTGCTCATCCTTCATACTGAATAGATCTAAATGTTTTCTTTATATTTTTCATTCCTTGCATTGCAAAGCTGCAGTAGCCTCGTACGCAGTGAAGAAGCAGTGACCCACAAATTCAAACACAAAAGTCTCCCCCAATGTGCTTCTTCACAGCACTAAAGTCCACCCCACACAAATGCATACAACCTCAGTGATCAGTCTACACCAGTTCAAAGCAATGCATATCACATGGCTTTAGATTTGCGGTCCCTAAACAGGCCAGACTTCCCTTGTCCAGTTTCCCTGGGCGACCGCATGCCATCTCACAGTCTCTATATGTCTCCATACACACAGCCTCATATGTTGCAGACACTACTCATGCCAGCCCTCCTCTGACCAGTTCTCTTGGGTGTCCTGCATCGCTGTATCACAGTCTCTTACAGACTCATTACTCACACAGTCGTACACAGTTCATGATATGCTCCGGATAGCAGCCGGGCACCATATCCACCTGTTTTCAATCGTTACACATGCTAGTCCTCTTTCGGGTACAGGATATCCACCTCCGGGCACAGGACTGTCCACATCCGAGACCAGTACCATGGACAACTTGCATCTCTGTGTACGTTGCGGGTGCCAGGCTATTCAGCTGCCCTGGGTGCTGGCTCTGCTGGCCTCCATGCACTCTGCAGACCAGCACACACCAGACTGACACTGACGTGCACCTGGCCTCTCCTGGCCAGACACCTGACACGGCCTGCATGGCCTGACACACCCATACCTCTTACTGCAGGGCTTTTAAACACACACAAACCTGTGGCCTTCAGCCACATGGAAAATCCGAACCGGAAATCTGTGACTCTCATGTACACCTATGGACTTCATCCGTCTGCATGCACATTCTGGGGAGAACAAACAGCGCCCCCTACCTGTATCAGAGGCCACAGCCTCACATATCCTCCCCCCCTATTCACACCTGTGGGGTTGAACACTTGTTACCCCGTATGGGCATGAGATAATAAGGCATCGGTATGACCCTGTGACATCTCCGCCCAAAACAACGTTTTCAGTTTCCCCTGCCAATACCTCTAGGGGGAAGCCTATCTGGATTACACTCTGACCCTAGTTTGGCGACCCCTATGGCAGGTATGTCAATATTTTCAGGTTCTACGCCCAAAACAGTACATATACACATTCTCTGCTGCAACTGCAGCGCCTCTAGCTGCTGCTGCCAGAACTGCAGCTCCTGCTGCGCAGACTTCGTGGACCCACCGATCCACAGCAAATCTTCGAAACCCCACCGAGTTACCGCCAGAAGCCTTCAATCTTCATTGCCCCGCCGAGCCACAGCAAGACAGTCTTGAGAAGAGAAAAAAAAAAATTTCAGCCGACTTTGCACAATGCTATGCAGCACGCTTTGGGGTATGCCTCAGTTCACACTGCCCCCCGCATTCTCCACCATATGCAAAGCTGCAGTAGCCTCGTACGCAGTAAAGAAGCAGTGACCCACAAATTCAAACACAAAAGTCTCCCCCAATGTGCTTCTTCACAGCACTAAAGTCCACCCCACACAAATGCATACAACCTCAGTGATCAGTCTACACCAGTTCAAAGCAATGCATATCACATAGCTTTAGATTTGCAGTCCCTAAACAGGCCAGACTTCACTTGTCCAGTTTCCCTGGGCGACCGCACGCCATCTCACAGTCTCTATATGTCTCCATAAACACAGCCTCATATGTTGCAGACACTACTCACACCAGCCCTCCTCTGACTAGTTCTCGTGGGTATCCTGCATCGCTGTATCACAGTCTCTTACAGACTCATTACTCACACAGTCGTACACAGTTCAGGATATCCTCTGGATAGCAGCCGGGCACCATATCCACTTGTTTGCAATCGTTACACATGCTAGTCCTCTTTCGGGTACAGGACATCCACCTCCGGGCACAGGACTGTCCACATCCGACTCCTACGGGCACAGGATATCCACCTCCGGGCACAGGACTGTCCACATCCGAGACCAGTACCATGTACGACTTGCATCTCTGTGTACGCTGCGTGTGCCAGGCTATTCAGCTGCCCTGGGTGCTGGCTCTGCTGGCCTCCATGCACTCTGCAGACCAGCACACACCAGACTGACACGTGCACCTGGCCTCTCCTGGCCAGACACCTGACACGGCCTGCACGGCCTGACATACCCATAACCCTTACTGCAGGGCTTTTAAACACACACAAACCTGTGGCCTTCAGCCACATGGAAAATCCGGACCGGAAATCCGTGACTCTCATGCACACCTATGCTTCATGTTGTGAGTTCTGTGGTCAAGCTCCCTCCTGTGGTCATGAGTGGTACTTCGGCTGGTTCTGTCTATGAGCTTCCTCTGGTGGATGTCAGTGGGGCTGCGGCTTCTGAGTTTCCTTCCTCAGGTGACGAGGTTAAGTCGTTAGGTGCTGCTCTATTTAACTCCACCTAGTTCTTTGTTCCTGGCCTCCAGTCAATGTTCCAGTATTGGTCTTGCTTTCTCCTGGATCGTTCTTGTGGCCTGTCTGCCCTGCATAAGCTAAGTTTTGCTTGTGTTACTTTTGTTTGCTATATTTTCTGTCCAGCTTGCTATATTGGTTTTTCTTGCTTGCTGGAAGCTCTGAGACGCAGTGGGAGCACCTCCGTACCGTTAGTCGGTGCGGAGGGTCTTTTTGCCCCCTCTGCGTGGTTGTTTGTAGGTTTTTGTGCTGACCGCAAAGCTATCTTTCCTATCCTCGGTCTATTCAGTAAGTCGGGCCTCACTTTGCTAAAATCTATTTCATCTCTGTGTTTGTATTTTCATCTTAACTCACAGTCATTATATGTGGGGGGCTGCCTTTTCCTTTGGGGAATTTCTCTGAGGCAAGGTAGGCTTATTTTTCTGTCTTCAGGGCTAGCTGGTTTCTCAGGCTGTGCCGAGTTGCATAGGGAGCGTTAGGCGCAATCCACGGCTACCTCTAGTGTGGTATGATAGGATTAGGCATTGCGGTCAGCAGAGTTCCCACGTCTCAGAGCTCGTCCTATGTTAGTAACTATCAGGTCACTTTGTGTGCTCTTAACCACTAGGTCCATTGTGGTTCTGAATCACCTGTTCATAACAGCTTCATCCGTCTGCATGCACATTCTGGGGAGAACAAACAGCGCCCCCTAGCTGTATCAGAGGCCACAGCCTCACAGCATATTATTAACATGTCTATCCATCCTGTGATCTCCATAAGTCCCTGATTTTTCATTCTTGATATTACAATTTACCATTTTTACATAAACAGTCTACGTAAACGTTTTAAGTCTTGGGTACAATGTATGCAACGCTTATTGTTTATTTCTTTAGGAAGCGAATCACATTTAAGAATGGCCTGCTTTCCAAAAAAAGAGAGGAATATAATATACATTGTATTTCAAGAAATACATTAAATTAAGCAGTGTTTAACTATAAAACAGTATTTTATTTTCCCAGTTGTGTAATACCTGCTTGAAACACTGGATGGAGCCATACAAAAAGAAATCTAAGTCGTTAAAAAAATTCGTATTCACAGAACATAATTTGGATACATTGAAAACGGTCAATGAGCCCAGAGCGCGGCTTGTAAGCGTTGAGGTTATGCCTCTTTTATGTAAAATTGATGAAAACCCTTAAGCACCAAAGGGATCTCTGGCTGGCATTTGAGGCTAATAGCTTCAAACTGCTGCGAGTTTCTCTACTTAGCAGTAATGAGGTCAGGATGTGCTCAGTCTTTACTGTACATAAGTTTGTACATTCTGCTTATTTCTTCATTTTTTGCTTATTTCAGTAATGTACCTAATGGTGTCGTCAGCTCATATTTAATCTTGTCCCCCAAGGGATCATAGGTTCACGAGCTCTCATTTTAACTATGGTCAATGTTGCAAAAGTGATGCTGATTAATGGGAGAATTTACTAAATGCAGGTGGAAAGCTAATATTCACTAGATTAAAAGGCTATCACTACATCTAATAAGGGCCTCCATACACATGATAAAAAAGTTGTCCAAACTGACCGTCTTCTGTGGGACTAGCGGGCCATCTAATGTGTATGGCCATGGCTTTCTAAAGTCACAAACGCAGCCACAAAGTGAAGACCCCGTAACGACACAGAGTGGGGTCACTGAGTGCTGAGGAGCGGAGGGCAGAAAAGTCACCAACGCTCTGCTGACTCCATAACTGCAGAGTCCAGACCTCCTCTGTATTAACATCAGCACAAACACTGTGCCAGGAGCTTCACGGCCTAACAGCTGCATTGGGCCTTACATCACCAAGCACAATGCCGAGCTTCAGATGGAGTGGTCTCTCTGGTGACTGATGGAGGAGTTTTGGTTTGTTGATTCCAGGAGAATGTTGCCCGCCTGAATCCATTGTACCGGCTGTACAATTTGGTGGAGGAGGGATAATACTATGGGCTTGTTTTCAGGAGTCGGCCTCGGACCGCTTGTTCCAGTGAAGAGAAATCTTAATCTTTCGTCAGAAGATATTTTTGACCTTTGTAGCTCCAACTTTGTGGGAACAGTTTGGAGAAAGCCCGTTTTTGTGCCCCATGATTGTGCCCAGTGCACAAGGTGAGATCTATAAGGTAGGGTTGAGCGACTTTTACTTTTTTAGGGTCGAGTCGGGTTTCGCGAAACCCGACTATCTCAAAAGTCGAGTCGAGTGAAATCGGCCAATTATCGCGAAAAGTCGGGGATCGCCCGAAACACGAAACCCAATGCAAAGTCAATGGGAAATATCTCTCTCTCCCTCTCTCTCTCTCTCCTCGTCCCTGAACAGAAAAGCTGGTGTTACACATTGCAAATCGCTACAGCGCACAAGCGAGAAGATGGCAATAGGCGTGCATGCCCCTAAGACCTATGTCATCACTCTTCCCACGCTCCTTCATTGGCTGAAAAAATGGTGTCAAACGCGTCATACGAAACGCGACTTTGGCGCAAAGATCGATGACCGCATGGCCGATCCCACACTAGGATCGGGTCGGGTTTCATGAAACCCGACTTTGCCAAAAGTCGGCAACTTTTGAATTTGTCCGATCCGTTTCGCTCAAGCCTACTATAAGGGTGTGATTGGGGGAGTGTGGTGGAAGAACATGACCGGCAGCACAGAACCCCGGCATTCTTAGGATGAACTGGAACTGAGATTGCGAGCCCGGCCTCTCCCCAACATCAGGGTCTGACCTAACAAATGCTCTTCTGGATGAAGGGTTAAAAATTCCCAGAAACACCTTTAAAATCTGCTAGTTAAGTTCCCAGAGGAGTGGGAGATGATTTATCTGTAAAGATGTGACCGACTCCATATTAACGTCTGTGGATTTAGACTCGGAGGTTATGACCGCTGTAATAAGGGTTATGTGGAGGTGTCCCGCTACTTATTCCTATCTAATGTAGCTTCACTTCAGTAGAACTGTGGGTGGTGCAGGTCTAATGGTTGGACGTGGACGTTAAATTTCTGTCTGAAACTGGCTTCAAAGGCAACTTAAAATGTTCCAATTTTTGTTAAAACACACACATATTTACAAGTCAAGGCAAAAATCACATAAGCAGAGTCCAATCTGTGTATTTTGGTCCTTCGCTCTCCTTTTCATTGTGCTCAGTGAGCGTGCTTATTCTATTGTGGAGCTGGAGAGTTGTGCTCCTGGTTCTGATCCAATCCGCTGCTCCCGTTCCCCTCTCACAGCATGAGTTTCACACAGAGACAGAGTGAGATTCTGCAGCTGCATCCCCCTCCTCCCCCATGTTTCTATTTTTTATTAATGTTTTACACTGGAAGGATTTTTAGGGGCCTGAACATTTATCAAATGGCAAATTACTGACTGTCCATGCTGTAATCCAAATCCTCCAGCATTATAAAACAAAGCAGCACCCGCCTTCTTATTTATTATGCATGGTCATATAGCACCAAGATATCCTGCAGCGCTATACAGACATCGCCATCAGTATGTCTTATACTTTTCTGAAATAAATTCCCCCTGTTCTACATTCCAATAATAGATAATGTTATTCACTGTGTTTGTGTTATGTTATTAAAAGTTGTTTTTCTATATGCGGTTTAATTATTTCATTAGTCATTACATAACCCCCAAAATAAGATGTAATCAGGGCTGGACAGAAGTCAGGATATAGTTACACATCGCAGAAATGCAACATGTATACTGTGGATAATGTTGTGTTCTGGATCGGATGTTACCTGCGAGTATATACTAAACTGCCATAAGAAAACGTATTAACGGAATCCATTCACGGCATAGAAAACAATTTCCTAATACATTGCTCATTTGTCTTGGACATTTCCTTTAAACGCCAGTCAGCAACTTATTTGTACTCCGTGGTCTTATTTATTAAACCCCGGAGCGACTTTTCCCAGCGCATACAACACCACTATTGTGTATGAGAAATGAAAGGAAGCGTTACAGTCACATATTTATGCGCCAATGAACTTTTCATAACTTTTTTTCTCAAGACAACTCCAGTTAAAACCAATTGTAGCTTGTGATCTAGAATTGTTATTTTATGGGGAATTCAAATATTTACTAAGAGATGTAAGAGGAGAGTAAAGGTCCTGTGTAATTAATGATTTTAATGTTAGATTATAAGGTCTGATGGGTCTGTTTGGCAGATATGTGATGATGGTGATGAGTCCTGCGGTAATGTCACCACATCTGCATTTTATTTTTGATGTGTGATCGGGCAATTTTTAATGACAGGTCTTGCTTTGTTATTCTCCCAGATTAGAAGAAACGGTATCGCAAACTGGTCCAAATTACTATTTACTTTTATTACAGTTTTTTTTAAATTACCAAATTGCCTTTTCAAAGAGGAAGAGGTCTATAACTCTAGTGTTCCCTATTGGAAGTAGCGATCCTAAAAGTCAATATCGACCCTTTAAAGAGCGTTGCCACGTGACTTAGGATAAAAGTCAAACCAAAATCTCAATTTGCAGACACAGTGTTTCGGGGTGCTGCCCCTCATTGGTGCAAAGTGTGAGATCTGGTTTGCCTATATGAGAGGAGTCTGACCGGGATCCAAGGGGTAACGTGTTTGCAAATTGAGATTCTGGTTTGGCTTTTATGCCGAGTCATGTGGCAAACCTTGTCTTCTCCTAGATGATGCTGGGGGTGATATTATGTCATTCAGAAGGCGTGCAGGAAGAATACTGAGCTGGGCAGGAACTGCGCCCAACCTCTGCGCTCTCTGATGCTTCTAGCAGAGGCATCATTATCTCTGCAGCATAGGAGAGGTACAGCGGTACTGAAGCTGGCCTTTTTATGAAGTGGTCATGTTTATGAAGCCCCTGAGTCACTTTTTTCAGCACATTCAACACTAAGGGTATGTGCACATGTTGCGGATTTTGATGCGTTTCCGCAGCATTTTTGGATGCGCGGAATTGCCTCAAATCCCCAGTGCGTTGTGCACATAATGTTAATCAATGGGAAATACAAAAACGCTGTGCACATGTTGCGGAAAAAAACACGCGGAATCGCAGTGTTTTATTTTCCGCAGCATGTCAAATCTTTTTGCGGATTTGCAGCGTTTCTGCACCCATTGACTTCCATTGATTCCATCAAATCTGCAGCAAAACCGCAGGATCTGCGGTTTTGCTGCAGAGTTGCCTCCGAGAAACGCTGCAGATCGGAGGGGGAAGAGTGTGTGGGCAGAGACTGTGTGTGTGCGGGGAAGATGTGCGTGTCTGTGTGCGGGTGTTTGTGTATATCTGTGTATGTCTGCGTGGCTGAGCCGGGCTGTGCAGGGGTGTGTGTGTTTGTGTGTCTGTGTGTGGGGGTCTGCGGAGCTGTGTGGGGGTCTGCGGAGCTGTGCGGGGATGTGCGAGGGTCTGCGGAGCTGTGGGGGGATGTGCGAGGGTCTGCGGAGCTGTGCAGGGATGTGTGGGGGTCTGCAGAGCTATGTGGGGGTCTGTGGGGATGTGGGGGTGTGCGTTGGTGTGTGCAGGGCTGGGTGTGTGCAGGGCTGCATGTAGGCAGACATCGTCCGATGGGACTTCTAATCCCATCTGGCTATGCCTGCTACAGTGACAGCTAGCCGGATGATGGGACAGTAGTAGTCCCATCATCCGGCTACTGTGTTCAAGTGTAAAAAAAGGCCAAACACATACACACATACAGTACAGACAGTACATACACATAGACATACAGTACATACAACATACAGTACATAGTCACCAATCACCTAGTCCCATAAGCCCTCGATTCTGCTGTACAATACACTCCCTTATCCGCAGTAATCCATGTAATAACGAGTGTCCCATGACGATCTCCCGTGGAGAGCTGTCACATCAGCAGATGTGACCGCTCTTCAGGGGCACCGGCGATACAGTGACGGAAGGTATCCTTCTGCACTGTATCCCTCCACCGCTGTGAGTACAGTATAGTTCATACTGTCACTTACTGCACAACTGCATGGGAAAATTCTCACACAGCAGTGCCGTAAAGTGAGAGCAATGAACTCATTGAACCCTCAGTGATAACAATGCAGGAGTCATTGTCTCCTGTCAGTGTGTCACTGGAGGCCTACAGAGTGGTCACATCTCCTGATGTGACAGCTCTATAGGGGAGTTTGTCGTGGCACACTCGTTATTAATTGGACTGCGTCGGACAGGGAGTATACGGTTGGTTTATTATTTTTAATTTTTTGCAGGTGATCGATGGCTTCGGGGATTTAGGCATGGTTGTAAGTATGGTGAAATTAAGAATATTAAAATACTTGTTTCTGGCTGTGTCTTTTTTTAACTCTTTAACTACTATAGGATTAGTAATGGATAGGTGTCTTTTTGACGCCTCTCCATTACTAACCGGGCTTAATGTCACCTTACAATACAAAGGTGACATTAACCCCTTATTACCCCATATGCCAACACTACAGGGCAGTGGCAAGAGAGAGGCTAAGTGCCAGAATTGGCACATCTTACAGATGCTCCATTTCTGGGGTGGCTGGGAGCTGGTATTTGTAGCCAGGGGGGGCAATATCCATGGTCCCTTCCTAATCTATGAATATCAGCCCGCAGCTGTCTGCATAGCCTTCTACCACACCGGACCTGGCGCACGGCACACCTGCCGATCTTCCTGTTTACAGAAAAACACCCTTGAGAAAGGCCAAAAGTGGGCCGAAATGTTGGAAAAATTTTTTTCTGTTATTATATCGGCTGTGGATTCCATTTAATAAAATTAAGACTTATTCACGGATGAGTGCTTGAGGTTACCTTTTTTCTATATACCAAGTTTTTTTTCCTCTTAAGCACCGCTCTTCCTTTGATATGAGAGTGCAATTGCAACTCTAGTCTATATATTATGCATAGTCTTTCTGGCTATTAATTATAGGGGGACCCCACGTCATTTTTTTTTAATAGCCAGTAAAGGCTAAATATACAGCTAATATTCATAGCCTGGGAAGCTCCATGGGTATTAACCCCTTCCCAGGCTACAAACATCGGCCCCCAGTCGCTGGCTTTCCCATTCTGAACTTGAAAATTGCACAGGAGCACACGCAATTTTTTTCCCCATTTTTTTAAAATTAAACAGATATTGCGTTTAAGGCCGGGGTCACACTTGTGAGAAACGCATAGATAGATATATCTATAGATAGATGGATAGATATAGCTATAGAAAGATAAATAGATATATCTATAGATAGATCTATCTATCTACAGATATATCTATCTATAGATCTATCTATCTTTCTGTGTGTGTGTAAACATTATTCTTCAATGGAGTATGTAAATGAAGAGGTTGGACAAGAAATTACATCCCAATTCTTTTTTTTTTTTTTCAATAATAGATCTTTATTTAGCTTTCAAAACAGCATACAAATCTGCATGAAAATGCACCAAATCCACACAAAAAACGCACCAAAAACGCACTAATTTTTAGCTGCGTTTTCTGGCAAGAGATGCAGATTCTGTGCGGAAACAACGTGCGCACATACCCTCAAATTGTGTTTGAAAGAGTATCTGGAACAATATGGTCGCCTTTTATGTGCCACTAAACTTTAACTACATTCTTCTTTTTTTGTTGGAATCTCCAGCTAAAAACTGTTGCGGAATGTGACATAGAATTGTTATTTTACGGGAAATTCAAGTATTTCCTAACAGACATGTGAGGAATGAGGAGGAAAGGTTCAGTAATAAATGACTCAGGGTTAGCCAATAAGCTCTGATGGGTCTTATAGGCGGATACATGATGCGGGCAGTATCGTGGCATGGAGATGAGTCCTGCAGTAATGTGACCACATCTCCATTTATTTTTTAATCATTATTGGTGCATGACCAGCTAATTTTAGGCAATGGGTCAAATTTCGCAACTGTCTGAGAGTAGAGCGAACAGTATCTCAATCTGATCCAAATTACACTTCAGATTGGCGTGCTATTATTTTTCAAGGATTACCTTTGTTGGCCTGGGAGCCACATTGCCAGTTAGTACCATTGAAAGGAGTTTTAATAAAATACAGATCAGTATTTTCTAGCGACACTCCGGTTACAAATGGCAGTAGAAGAGCAGTGACACTGATTTATACAATTGCCTCCGTGTCTTTAAAGAGGAGCTTTCATCAGTTTTAACATGTTAAAGTGGCCACATCATGGACGATTGGCTGCAGAGCTGAAAAAAACATATTTCCATTTCTCATTTCTGTTGTGGAGATATTAACTAGTAGAGATTAGAGTCTAATTTTTCCTTCAATCATAAAAAGAGATTTGTCTCTGTGGGCGGTTACTTTTCATCTGCATGACTTTGCCCAATCATAAGCAAGAGGCGTCATGCAGGAGGAAAAAAAAAGAACACGCCCCTTACTTAGGCTTAGTGACACACAGTCCATGTCTCACAAGGGGGCTCAGCATATTTATTTTCATAATTATTTAGGGGGAACAGCATATTTTTACACCGAGTGGACACAGCATACATTGCTTAAGTCATTTGTAAAAAAAAAATTAGTTGTGGGGTCCCAAAGTAATTTGAAACACTGATGCAGACAGTGTAAGTATTACCAGCTAAGAATATAACCAAAGTAATAACATATATATATATATACATAATTGTCTAAGGGGTACTTCCGTCTGTCTGTCTGTCCTTCTGTCACGGATATTCATTGGTCGTGGCCTCTGTCTATCATGGAAATCCAAGTCGCTGATTGGTCGCCGCAAAACAGCCACGACCAATCAGCGACGGGCACGGTCCGGAAGAAGATGGCCGCTCCATACTCTCCGCAGTCAGTGTCCCCGGCGCTCCGCTCCCCGCAGTCAGTGTCCCCGGTGCTCCGCTCCCCGCAGTCAGTGTCCCCAGCGCTCTGCTCCCCGCAGTCAGTGTCCCCGGCGTTCCGCTCCCCGCAGTCAGTGTCCCCGGCGCTCCGCTCCCCGCAGTCAGTGTCCCTGGCACCCGCTCCTTACTCCCCTCCGGTCACCGCTAACACAGGGTTAATGCCGGCGGTAACGGACCGCGTTATGCCGCGGGTAACACATTCCGTTACGCCGCTATTAACCCTGTGTGTCCCCAACCTTTTACTATTGATACTGCCTATGCGGCATCAATAGTAAAAGAAAGTAATGTTAAAAATAGTAAAAAAACAAAAAACCTGCTATACTCACCCTCCGTTGTCCGGTGAGCCGCTCGCGCCTGCCGCCATCTTCCTTTCCCAGCGATGCTTTGCGAAATTACCCAGAAGACCTAGCGGTCTCGCGAGACCGCTAAGTCATATGGGTAATTTCGCAAAGCATCCGGGGAACGCAAGATGGCGGCAGCCGCGCGCCCATCTGCACAGCACCGTTGGATCCCAGGAAGCGGAGAGACAGGACGCTGAGGAGCAGCGACAAGAATGGCGAGTATGTTAAACTACAAAGGGGCCTCGGATCGTTAGGTGAGTATGTTTATTTTTTATTTTTTTAACCTGTGACATACGTGGCTCGGTAATATACGACGTCACTGGGCAATATACTACGTGGCTCTGTGCTGTATACTACAAGGCTGGGCAATATACTACGTCGCTGTGCAATATACTACGTGGCTGGGCAATATACTACGTCGCTGTGCAATATACTACGTGGCTGGACAATATACTACGTCGCTGTGCAATATACTACGTGTCTCTGTGCTGTATACTATGTGTCTGGGCAATATACTACGTAAATGGGCAATATACTACGTAACTGGGCAATATACTCAGGGCCGCCATCAGGGCATTACAGCCGTGACTGGCGTAAGGGGCCCGGTGAGCAGAGGGGGCCCGCATCGGGCCCCCTCTTACCTGCTCACCGGGCCCCTACCGGCAGCCGCAGGCTGAACCGGGCCCTTAGCGGCGGCCGGCGCTGCAGCTGTACGCTATTGACATGCGGGCCCGCGCCCGCACGTCAATAGTTAACAGCCGCCAGCCGCAGCGTGCAGGTCCCCGGCGTCTGACGTCATTGTCAGTCGCCGGTGAGTGCACAGTGCAGCTGCGTGGAGAGAGGAGCGCGGCAGGTAAGTAGAACTTTTTTTTTTTTCTATTAAGAGCGGAGAGCGGCGATCGGGGGGGGGGTTTGGGCAGAAGGCTGGACACAGAGGGGGCAGAGGGCCGCTGGACACAGAGGGGGCAGAAGGCCGCTGGACACAGAGGGGGCAGAAGGCCGCTGGACACAGAGGGGGCAGAGGGCCGCTGGACACAGAGGGGGCAGAAGGCCGCTGGACACAGGGGGGCAGAAGGCCGCTGGACACAGGGGGGCAGAAGGCCGCTGGACACAGGGGGGCAGAAGGCCGCTGAACACAGAGGGGGCAGAAGGCCGCTGGACACAGGGGGGCAGAAGGCAGCTGGACACAGGGGGGCAGAAGGCAGCTGGACACAGAGGGGGCAGAAGGCAGCTGGACACAGAGGGGGCAGAGGGCCGCTGGACACAGAGGGGGCAGAGGGCCGCTGGACACAGAGGGGGCAGAAGGCCGCTGGACACAGGGGGGCAGAAGGCCGCTGGACACAGGGGGGCAGAAGGCCGCTGGACACAGGGGGGCAGAAGGCCGCTGGACACAGAGGGGGCAGAAGGCCGCTGGACACAGGGGGGCAGAAGGCAGCTGGACACAGGGGGGCAGAAGGCAGCTGGACACAGAGGGGGCAGAAGGCAGCTGGACACGGGGGCAGAAGGCAGCTGGACACAGGGGGGCAGAAGGCCGCTGGACACAGAGGGGGCAGAAGGCCGCTGGACACAGAGGGGGCAGAAGGCCGCTGGACACAGAGGGGGCAGAGGGCCGCTGGACACAGAGGGGGCAGAAGGCCGCTGGACACAGGGGGGCAGAAGGCCGCTGGACACAGGGGGGCAGAAGGCCGCTGGACACAGGGGGGCAGAAGGCCGCTGGACACAGAGGGGGCAGAAGGCCGCTGGACACAGGGGGGTAGAAGGCAGCTGGACACAGGGGGGCAGAAGGCAGCTGGACACAGAGGGGGCAGAAGGCAGCTGGACACGGGGGCAGAAGGCAGCTGGACACAGGGGGGCAGAAGGCAGCTGGACACAGAGGGGGCAGAAGGCAGCTGGACACAGGGGGGCAGAAGGCAGCTGGACACAGAGGGGGCAGAAGGCAGCTGGACACAGGGGGGCAGAAGGCAGCTGGACACAGAGGGGGCAGAAGGCAGCTGGACACAGGGGGGCAGAAGGCAGCTGGACACAGATGGGGCAGAAGGCAGCTGGACACAGAGGGGGCAGAAGGCAGCTGGACACGGGGGCAGAAGGCAGCTGGACACAGAGGGGGCAGAAGGCAGCTGGACACAGGGGGGCAGAAGGCAGCTGGACACAGGGGGCAGAAGGCAGCTGGACACGGGGGCAGAAGGCAGCTGGACACAGAGGGGGCAGAAGGCAGCTGGACACAGGGGGGCAGAAGGCAGCTGGACACAGAGGGGGCAGAAGGCAGCTGGACACAGGGGGGCAGAAGGCAGCTGGACACAGAGGGGGCAGAAGGCAGCTGGACACGGGGGCAGAAGGCAGCTGGACACAGGGGGGCAGAAGGCAGCTGGACACAGAGGGGGCAGAAGGCAGCTGGACACGGGGGCAGAAGGCAGCTGGACACAGGGGGGCAGTAAAGCTGGACACAGGGGGGCAGAAGGCAGCTGGACACAGAGGGGGCAGAAGGCAGCTGGACACAGGGGGGCAGAAGGCAGCTGGACACAGGGGGGCAGAAGGCAGCTGGACACAGATGGGGCAGAAGGCAGCTGGACACAGAGGGGGCAGAAGGCAGCTGGACACGGGGGCAGAAGGCAGCTGGACACAGAGGGGGCAGAAGGCAGCTGGACACAGGGGGGCAGTAAAGCTGGACACAGGGGGGCAGAAGGCAGCTGGACACAGAGGGGGCAGAAGGCAGCTGGACACAGGGGGGCAGAAGGCAGCTGGACACAGGGGGGCAGAAGGCAGCTGGACACAGGGGGGCAGAAGGCAGCTGGACACAGGGCAGAAGGCAGCTGGACACAGAGGGGGCAGAAGGCAGCTGGACACAGAGCGGGCAGAAGGCAGCTGGACACAGAGGGGGCAGAAGGCAGCTGGACACAGAGGGGGCAGAAGGCAGCTGGACACAGAGGGGGCAGAAGGCCGCTGGACACAGAGGGGGCAGAAGGCCGCTGGACACAGGGGCAGTAAAGCTGGACACGGGGGGGGGGGGGCAGAAGGCCGCTGGACACAGAAGGGCAGTAAAGCTGGACACGGGGGGCAGAAGGCTGGACACGGGGGGCAGAAGGCTGGACACAGGGGGGCAGTAAAGCTGGACACAGGGGGGGCAGAAGGCTGGACACAGAGGGGGCAGTAAAGCTGGACACAGGGGGCAGTAAAGCTGGACACAGAGGGGGCAGTAAAGCTGGACACACAGGGGGCAGTAAAGCTGGACACAGAGGGGGCAGTAAATCTGGACACAGGGGGCAGTAAATCTGGACACAGAGGGGGCAGTAAATCTGGACACAGAGGGGGCAGTAAATCTGGACACAGAGGGGGCAGTAAATCTGGACACAGAGGGGGCAGTAAATCTGGACACAGAGGGGGCAGTAAATCTGGACACAGAGGGGGCAGTAAATCTGGACACAGAGGGGGCAGTAAATCTAGACACAGAGGGGGCAGTAAATCTGGACACAGAGGGGGCAGTAAATCTGGACACAGAGGGGGCAGTAAATCTGGACACAGAGGGGGCAGTAAATCTGGACACAGAGGGGGCAGTAAATCTGGACACAGAGGGGGCAGTAAAGCTGGACACGGGGGGGGGGCAGAAAGCTGGACACGGGGGGGGCAGAAAGCTGGACACGGGGGGGGCAGAAAGCTGGACACGGGGGGGGCAGAAAGCTGGACACGGGGGGGCAGAAAGCTGGACACGGGGGGGCAGAAAGCTGGACAGGGGGGGCGGGGCAGAAAGCTGGACACGGGGGGGGGGGGCAGAAAGCTGGACACATGGGGGGCAGAAAGCTGGACACATGGGGGGCAGAAAGCTGGACACATGGGGGGCAGAAAGCTGGACACGGGGCAGAGTGCTGGACAGAGATGGGGCAGAGTGCTGGACAGAGATGGGGCAGAGTGCTGGACAGAGATGGGGCAGAGTGCTGGACAGAGATGGGGCAGAGTGCTGGACAGAGATGGGGCAGGATTGGAAACAGATGGGGCAGGATGGATACGATGGAGACAGATGGGGCAGGATGGGGAGATCATATGGGGTAGAATGGATACTCATGAGGGCAGGATGAGAGAACATATGGCTGGAGCCTGAAATGAGACACACGGTGGCCAGGATGGCGAATATTACCATAGGGGCTAATTAAGGGATATTATTATTGCAGTGATGTATTTATTTTATTTTTTGAGTATACTGTTTTAAATGGGGGGGGCGGTCCTGTTACTGTGTAGAGTGATACTATGTTGCCTTCTTCATGTGTGATCTGGTGATGGGAACTGTCAATGTGTGATAGGTGAGAAGTGGAGATTTTCCAAGAGAGAGTGGTGGGACTGTGGACAGTTCGTGGGGTGGAGCCTGGAGGCGGGGCTGGGGTGGAGCCTGGGCGGAGTTTCAAGGGGGCCCCGAAAATTTTGCCAGTATGGGGCCCCGAAATTTCTAGTGGCAGCCCTGAATATACTACGTGGCTAGGCAATATACTACGTTGCTGGGCAATATACTACATCGATGGGCAATATACTACGTCGCTGGACAATATACTACGTGGACATGCATATTCTAGAATACCCGATGCGTTAGAATCGGGCCACCATCTAGTATATATATATATGTGTGTAACCCTTACAAATCCTTTAATGAGTTATTGCATAATTGTATACATAATGTTAAACTAATGGGTGTCTGACCATTGGAATCCTCACATTCTCCATCAGGAGTCTTACTCTTACAGGACCATTACTGAAGTTTCACTCTTTCCAGCTGAAGTGAAAGCTTAACATGGTAACAGACAAGTGATTTGGCATTTGTGACCACTTCTTCCCCTCTGGAGTGGCCCTCGACACCCCCTTAGGAGATCCTAATGATCAGGCTCCAACAATCAGACTTTTATGTCATATGCACTTACTTTACCATTATTTTCTTGAAAAACTGCAGCACTCTTGAATACGGGATCTGTTTAGTATTGCAGCTCAACCCTCCTAAAGTGGCCAAGTTGCAATACCAGATTTAACCAACAGAAAATAGTGGCGCTGTTTTTGCCGTGATGATGAGGGAGAACTTTTTTCTTATTTACAGTAAGCTCTTTCAGGCCAACATTCATCTCATTCTTTAAATTTACCTGTCATATCACTCAAAACCATAGTAAAAGTGTGGTCTTGTTGCCCTCATTCAAAACAACAATTTAAAACTTCTTCCTTGTCTGGTATGTCCAGGAACTATCCCGAGTCTCATGCTGTGTAATTTGCCATCACCTTTTTTTTTCCAGAGGTTAGTTTCTCTTAGCATTCTACCAGCACTATAGGAGCTGGAGTTTCCATCACGTTCCAGATTATGCAAGCCATTGTCCAATGGCTAGTCTTCTCTGGACTAAAAGACTTCCTCTCTATCATGCCATTATCCAGTTTGACATACAGGAGAGGAAAAGCAGAGAGAAAAAGTCTTGCGTCCACTTCCTGCTAAAGGACAAAGTCCTGCCCCCACTTCCTGTAGTATGAAAAAAGTCCCGCCCCCACTTCCTGTGGAGACGAGATACACAGAAGAGAGTAGCTGGCACTTTGAAGGAGTTTTTTGGGCTGAACATTTAATTTTGGGTCAATAATGTAATTTGCAATTTTGTTAGTAATTTCATTGGCCATCAGATGAGTCTCAGTTTATTGAAATAAAAGTACCATAGATATTTAACAAGTTAACATAATTTCTTCAACGATGACTTGAAGATAGCCTGATGTGGTTTTCTTTCTCTCACCTTGGGATACTAATGCCCCCCGGTATAGTAAGACTTTGTCTCTATAATAGACTCCAAGATCCGGTAAACGACTAGTTAATGACTTCCTGAGAACTTCAAACATTCAACACAACATTTATTTTGTGATACATTAGTTACAGAATCTTTCCAGCCATTTCCGCTCGATTTAGCGCTCAAGTCCGTGGATTAACATAACTTGCAAAATTGATGTTACAGATCCAATCTGATTTAGCTGCACATAACCGTGCCGGCTGCTGTATTACTCATAAAAAAAATCTTCTATAGTTAATTGCTTTTAATTGCATTCTGATTATTTGCATAGCGATAAGTGATTCAGATGCTCATTAGAATTGCTAAGTGTAAAGATTCTTAGGTTCATGTTTGCGGTAATAATACATCGGATCCTTTCTATTTCTTTCTGCATTTCTTTTTCTTTTTTTGTAAAATTGAAAAAGAAAAACAAAGACAATTAATTATATCATTAGTTATTCTTGACTTGATGCTGAGTTTTTCCCCTCAGGTAAATTGTGTATCAGATCGTTTATTTCTAAATTGCATTAATTCAAAGTAAACTGTGTTCTCCGTGTAATTGCTGGATTGATATGGGTGAGGGAAACGGGCAATGAGCCGAAGAGGAAGGAGCAAATCAGTTAGATGGTTAAAGGATTTGTCCAGTGAAAACTATTTATCACCTATGAGTAGACCCGTGCCGATCGACCGACGGGAGAACTTATTCATCCAATGGGACACTTTTATCCCTCTTACAGAACAGACGCCGGGATGCCACTCTCTATGGGGCAGCCAGAAAAAGACTAGCGCAGCCCTAAAGAGTATTAACGAAGTGGTGGTCAAGCATGCAAACTGCCGCTCCATTAAAATGGAAATTAAAGTTCCCTGATCTGTCAGTCTTTGTAGGTCCCAGTGTCATGATCCGTTCCGGAGTTTAGTCTTGTCTGCTCTTTTTCTGGGTGGATCATGTCAAGGGTTAACTTTGCTCTGCCTCATTCTGGGCTCGGGTTTGCTATTTAGCTTCCAGGTATCCAGAGGGTGGTGTCAGCTATATGTTGTGAATTCTGTGGCTGAATTCACTCCTGTGGTCACAAGTGGTACTGCAGCTTCTGGGCTTCCTCCCTCAGGTGTTCTGGTGAGCTCGTTGGCTGCCTTGTTATTTAACTCCACCTGATTCTGTCTTCCTTGCTCCTTGTCAATGTTCCAGTGTTGGATCTGAGCTTCTGGATCTTTCCTGTGGCCTGCTGCTCTGCTTAGATAAGTGCTTCTTTGCTTTTGTTGCTGTTTTTTCTGTCCAGCTTGTCTATTCGTTTTTGCTGGAAGCTCTGAGACGCAAAGGGTGTACCGCCGTGCCGTTAGTTCGGCACGGTGGGTCTTTTTGCCCCCTTTGCGTGGTTTTTTGCTTTAGGGTTTTTTGTAGACTGCAAAGTTCTCTTTGCTATCCTCGCTCTATCTAGAATATCGGGCCTCACTTTGCTGAATCTATTTCATCCCTACGTTTTGTCTTTTCATCTTGCTAACAGTCATTATATGTGGGGGGCTGCCTTTTCCTTTGGGGTATTTCTCTGAGGCAAGTCAGGCTTGTATTTCTATCTTCAGGCTAGTCAGTTCCTCAGGCTGTGCCGAGTTGCATAGGTAGTGTCAGGCGCAATCCACAGCTGCCTTTAGTTGTGTGTAGGATAGGTCCAGGTATTGCGGTCTACAGAGATTCCACGTCTCAGAGCTCGTTCTATTGTTTTTGGGTTTTTTGTCAGATCACTGTATGTGCTCTGATTACTGGCACACTGTGTTACTGGATTGCCTTCATAACAGCTATAGCTCTGTCTTTGGCGTGTGAACCTGACTCTGGAAGCCCTTGATTTGTCCTACTGTGAACCCTGACTTGTCCTGTGTCTGTTATCTCCCCCTGTCTGCCCTTTCCCGGTCTCTCTTTGTCTGTATATCTGCTTGACTCCCTGGTTCTGATCTCTTGGCTTGACTTTTTGACTCCGTTTCAGTTTGTCCCTATTGTACCGTATTTTGCCCGTCCTGGTTTACTGATCCCTTGCTATGTCCTGACTATCCATTCTGTCTAAATCCTTTTGTACTGTTGTGCTCTGACTTGGTTTTCCTGACCTCGCTCTTGCCACTAGGTGGCGTCTGTTCAGTTGCTCTGTGTGTGCAGTCTGGCTTCCCTACCAGGCTCCCCCTGGTGAAGGTTGCGCTGTACCGCACTGCAGCTGCATGACACCCAGCAATTGGACCACCACCAATCAGCAAGTTATCTCCTAAGACCTGGCTGGAGGGAGTGAACTGCCCCACTACGATCCTGTAGTTCACTCCAAAAAGAAAAGCCAGGTTTTCTTAAATCTGCCTTGGCCAAATAGCTTGACCAAGACCAAACTTACTTCTATTCTGCACTGCAACCACAACTGTATCTGTGACTGCAATGCACTATAGCAGCTTCAATACGCTTCTATGCGCATCCTGGGGGATACATACCGTCCCTCACATATAATTCCCCTCACTGCCTCACAATACTGTATATGTCAGAAGTTTGGAAGACTTGTATGGAGCGGCATGTGCTGGCCATTTTACACAGCAGACACCCGTCGGTAACTGCTTTAATTGGTATGTTGCATATTGGTCATACTGGCCCCATTTAGCAGCACACAGAATGTCTGCAGCTCTATAATACAGAACTGTAGTGACCCCATGTGATGCCACAGAGGTGGGGATGATAGCTTAGGGTAAATTGTTCTCCATGTATAAATTCATGGCGAGTCCTGAGAGGAAGGTAACGTGGATGGGGATTGGGGGTTTGGAAACTTCCAATGTTATAATATTCATGATTGTTGCATTGAATAATTATTATGTGCCAATGTGTTTATGCCACCTGCTGTGACATTATAAATGCTAAGCGGGGGCACTCTGCATTTCAATCTGTCACATGAGCAACAATCATACGGGTCAAAAACACGACCTCAGGCGCACGTAGCGGCTTTTTATCTCAAGTCGGGGCTTAAGAATTTGGAAATTAATGTGCGGGTCATTCCTTCCCAGCAATTATTTCGTCACCAAATGTCAGACTTCTCCAGAAAAGAGTAATGGGGTTTACATTGACCTCTCCAAGTAGCTGCTACAAATAATTCTCGCAAGCTCTTTTCACCTGTTCCCCCCACCTTCTGCTGATTTTTGTATCGTGTCACTGTGCACTCGCTTTTATGTTCCCTAAACTTCTGTCTGTTAAGAGAAATGTCAGTTTCACCTTGTAAAATGGAGCCTGTTTACTAATTGGTGTTTGCCAAGATTCCTTTATTCTGTCCAAAAAACGTGTTTTCAAAATGTCAACATATTTTTATGTTGTTTAATCATTATCAAAAGTTTAAAAAGTAGACAGAAAAATAAACCTGAGTCCAATTTTAGTGGACAGTACCTGGGCGGGACATCACCAAGACCTGTATGTCTCTAAATGTGACCCTGATGATGGGGCAATAGCCAAGCATGAAGTTCAACCTCCTTACAAGCCACTCTTTATAATGTTAAGGCAACCTGTCACCAGGTTTGTCCCATACGAGGTAAGGCAAGTACCTTCCAGCCCTGATATACAGCATTCTAATATTCTATATATATGCCCTCAAGCCAACCTGCAAGACAAGAAAAACACCTTTTATAATGCTCACCTTCGGGGCGGTCAAGTCCGATAGGGTCACTGTCTTGTTCCGGTGTCTCTTCTCTTGCAGTGCCGTCCTCCTTCTGGCTTCATGTGAACAGCGCATCCTATGTCATCCACACAGTGTCCCCAGCATCACGCATCTGCGCAGGCGTACTTCTCTTTGCCCTGTCGAGGGCAGTGAAAATTACTGCAATGCGCATGCGCAGTGTAGTGCAGCAGTAACACCCTGTGCACTGATGAGGCAGTGACCCAGCAAAAGTTAAAAGCAAAACATCCCTCACCTACTGTATTCTCACCCATCCCTTGTAGATTGTGAGCCTTCGCGGGCAGGGTCCTCATTCCTCCTGTACCAGTTATGACTTGTATTGTTTAAGATTATTGTACTTGTTTTCATTATGTATACCCCTCCTTACATGTAAAGCGCCATGGAACAAATGGCGCTATAACAATAAATAATAATAACAATAATAATAATGTTCAACTAAAAAAAACACAGCACACGATATCCTAAAGATCGCAGCCGGAAGCAAGACAGTCCACCTCCGATTCGCAATCGGGCACATATCCTCTGGATTACAGTCACTAAACACACCAGCCCACCTCTGACCTGTTGCCATGCCATGTTAATGTCTTTTTACTCACAGCAATACACAGTACACAATATCCTCCAGATCGCAGCCGGGAACCATATCCTCCAGTTTAGAGTCACTAAACATGCCAGTCCATCTCTTGAGACCAGTTGCCGTAGGCGACTGCACCGCTGTGTACGCTGTCATTTGCCAAGCTTTTCAGCTGCCTTGGCTGTTTGGTTCCGCAGGCCTGTGTTGCCTCACACAGGTGGAGCATTGCAGAGCCTTCTGCTCTGTACTCCTCCAAACACCAGACTGACCTGATTCTGAACCTGACACACTCAAACCCAATACTGCAGGGATTTTAACTTGAATATGTGGCCTTCAGCCATATGGAAAACCCGGCCAGAAATGAAACGGACTGCACCACTACTGCCCTGCTGTCCATTTCAATGCAAAAGCCCAGAGCAGGTTTTCCCTAAATCGGCCTTGGACCACCAGCATGTCCAAGACCTATACTTACTTTAGTCTGCATTGCAACCACAGCTATGACTGTGACTGCAGTGCACTCTCATGACCTCAATACGCCTCCGTGCGCATTCTGGGGAGAACATACAGTGAACCTCACATGTAACACCAGTCACTGCTTCACAGCAGAAAAAGGCCAAAGAGCCCTGGGGCATCTGCACTGAAGTACTTTAATCTGCCCTAAGGTACCTTCACACTAAATAACTTCACAACGATAACGATAGCGATCCGTGACGTTGCAGCGTCCTGGCTAGCGATATCGTTCAGTTTGACACGCAGCAGCGATCAGGATCCTGCTGTGATGTCGTTGGTCGGAGCTAGAAGGCCAGAACTTTATTTCGTCGCTGGATCTCCCGCAGACATCGCTGAATCGGCGTGTGTGACACCGATTCAGCGATGTCTTCACTGGTAACCAGGGTAAACATCGGGTTACTAAGCGCAGGGCCGCGCTTAGTAACCCGATGTTTACCCTGGTTACCATCGTAAAAGTAAAAAAAAAAACACTACATACTTACATTCCGCTGTCTGTCCCCGGCGCTCTGCTTCTCTGCACTCCTCCTGCATCCTGTGTCAGCGCCGGTCAGCCGGAAAGCAGAGCGGTGACGTCACCGCTCTGCTTTACGGCCGCTGTGCTCACAGTCAGTGCGGGAAGCAGAGCGCCGGGGACAGACAGCGGAAGGTAAGTATGTAGTGTTTGTTTTTTTTACTTTTACGATGGTAACCAGGGTAAACATCGGGTTACTAAGCGCGGCCCTGCGCTTAGTAACCCGATGTTTACCCTGGTTACCGGGGACCTCGGCATCGTTGGTCGCTGGAGAGCTGTCTGTGTGACAGCTCTCCAGCGACCAAACAGCAACGCTGCAGCGATCGACATCGTTGTCGGTATCGCTGCAGCGTCGCTTAGTGTGAAGGTACCTTTAGTCAGGCAGAGAAGTATGCCGGAACAGGATGCCAGGGACACTGTGTGGATGACGTAGGACACGTCATCCGCACAAAGCAAGAAGGTGGGTCGCATCGCAAGAAGAAGGGAAACACCGGACCAAGACCAGCGACGCCTATTGGACTTGCGTGCCGCGTAGGTGAGTATAATAAAAGGGGTTTTCTTGTCTGCCAGGTCAGCTTGGGAGCATATACACAGCATATTAGAATACTCTATATCAGGGCTGAAAAGTATGGGCCTCAACTTGTATGGGAAAAAATTGGTGACAGCTTGCCTTTAAAGGGAACAGATCATAACATTTATCTTGCCCGAACCATGGGCAGACACTAGCTGCATTACTGCAGTCATGTATGGTTTACTCTGAAACTCTGCGGCATTACTTGCAAAGTTGGCAAGGGACTAGGTGTCACAGAAGACTAGTCTGATGCAGGTCCCCAATGGCTTCTCTCAGCCTGCTCCCCTTGTGTGACCAGTGTCTTCCGATGTTTGTGAGTAGGGACCTGTTAGTCTTGGGAAATCATCAGAAAACTTCCTCTTAGGCCAGTTTCACACGTCAGTGCCTCCAGTATGTGTAGTGACAGTTTTCTCATGTACCTGAGACACTGACACATGTAGACCCATTCAAATGAATGGGTCTATGCACATGTCAGCGTTTTTTGACGGACCGTGTGTCCGTGTGCAAAACGCGCAGACATGTCCGTTTTTACATGGACACACGGTCCGCCAAACGTCCCGCACACATGCACACAGAGAACAGTGTACACTGTGTGCACGGATGGCCACCTGGGAAGTAGTGCTACTGTAAGCGCTGTTCCCCTGTGTGTGGTGCTGAACACGGCTCTCATCCATTGTCCCCTGCTCTGCCAGCATCAGCGTGAGCCAGGGACAATGAGCGAAAGAAAAAAACCTACGTGGGGTCCCCCCTATATATTTAAACCAACCCAAGAAAACTCACAGGTGCGGGCTGCTATTCTCAGGCTGGTAAGGAGCCATGCATATGGGCCCCCCAG
This sequence comes from Ranitomeya imitator, assembly GCF_032444005.1. NCBI lineage: Eukaryota > Metazoa > Chordata > Amphibia > Anura > Dendrobatidae > Ranitomeya > Ranitomeya imitator. Next base: position 30,896,699 of record NC_091288.1, read on the forward strand.
CCTAAAAACAGCAGCCCGTAGCTGCCCAGAAAAGGAGTATTTATTAGATGCACCAATTCTGGAGCTTTGCCCGGTTCCTCCCACTTGCCCTGTAGCAGTGGCAACTGGGGTAATGAGGGGTTAATGTCACCTTCCTATTGTAAGGTGACATTAAGCCGGCTTAGTAATGGAAAGTCGTCAATAAGACACCTATACATTACTAATCCTATAGTTGATAAAGGGTTAATAAAACACCACACAGTAAGAAAAAAGTATTTTAATGAAATCAAACAATAAACACAGTTTTTTTTTATCTTAGTCTACCATTCCAAGCGAAGCCCTCATTCTCCTGTAAAAAATGTCAAAATAATAAGCGAACAATATACCAATATCTGTCCGGCGTACAGACAGTCCCACGCCGTAATCCATTTCTAGGGGAATGTACAGTTTACAACCGGGAGCGCTGCTAATGTGACTGCTCCCAGCTGTAAACTACTGGGGAATGAATGAGGAGCACAGACTCAGTGACGTCACCACTAGCTAGTGAGCCTGTGCCCGCAGTATGTGATAAATCAGTCACTCTGAACACGTTTATTTTATTAATAATTACAATTAGCAGAATTTCAGGACATTTGGATTCCCCATGGTTGACCTGGAGGAGACATCAGCAGTCACCAGTGTTGCCACTGAACCAGACACCTTCAGACATTAACAAGGAGCAGCATGTACATCAATTACTGCATAGTTTTCCACATTTTTCATGCAAGACCAGGAAATGTGCACGTGTGTCTTTATCGGTTATGTAATTACTGCTGATTGCTCTGAGCAAACACAACATGTTTTGACTTGATCACTTTGGTAAAAAAAATTAACTCTTTCACTTTCTGAGTTTTCAAAATGCAATCATGAGATTGAGGCATGAACATACTAGCAAATTGTGTTCAAATATAAGGGGGGTTAATTGAGTTCACCCAAAAACATAATAAAAATAATAAATAAATGTGTGCCCCAGTGTTGAGCAGCGGGTCTAAAAGTTGCCAATATTTATCTTTACAGCTCTCATTGTTCTGTGTCAAAATTTATTATAAAGCGTAACAATTTTGTCAAGAGCGGATTTATTCTGCTGCCTCACCCTGTCTTGTTGAAAACCCCAAGTAATGCAAATATTAGTAATACAGCAATTGGTAGTAAGCTAATTGCTCCTTTTAATCCTTAAGGAAGCTGCAGTTAGGCAGCGGAGAGCAGTCTGTCGATCAGCATGACATCGGCAGTCAAACCCCGTCAACAGAGCAGAAGAGAAGTAGCTTCTCTGTTTACGTGATGTTACTAGAAGCCACAGAAGTGTCAGCAGGAGCGATCTGTAACCGTCCTGAGCTGGAAACATCGGCGCAATGCAGAACAGGCAATAACTACCTGCCAGTAAGCCATTAAGTTCTTAGCCTCCATTGAGCCCTGACTAACCCTTTTAAAGAAATTATCCCATCTCGTACATTCGCAGCATATCCATAAGCTATGCTATAAATGTATAGTAGAAGCAGGTCCCACCAGAACATGGTCCTAACACACGCTACTTTCAGTGTAGAGTTGGTCATATTCCCCTTCTTTTGTATGGTATTTAATATCCATCCGATGGGGCTCATTCTCAAGATGCAGTTCCCATTGGTTTAACCTGCATCTACTATTCCTGTATTGCAGAGCCTGTGAAACTGCTATAAAGCACAAGCTTGGAATACCCCTCTGGGGTTGGGTCTATTTTTGATGAGTATCTGTTAGACCAACCTGGGCAGAGACGTATTTGTTTCTGCTCAGCTGGAGTCTGTAGGTCCCATCAGATTAAATGATGTTCTCTGCAGCTCTGGTGTCTGGAAAGTCTACTAAATTCAGAGCACTCTGTTGCTTACTGATCTGAATATAAATAAAATCACCTTTAATGTGAGTAATTTTGCAGCGTAAATCAAGATAAATACTGACAGGTGTTTGTACAGAAATACTCAGCATTGCGACTGATGGGCCATTACTATATGAAGAACACTTCTGACATGCGGAGAATGACACAGACCCATCAATCATATAATATATTTTAGCATCAAACAATCCCCAAGTGGGAGACTGCGATATTCTCCGAGCTGTTACTTGGCGGTAATGACATCACTGATTCTCCTGTGACAGCCGCCACACTCAGTCATCATTCTCAATGGAAGTGAGCGGCAAATAATGGATACACCGGATGGTAAAGAATACAGGAGAAAAGCGATGCAGCGGAAATTATCTGCAGGGGAGTCAAATACTTTCATTATAACGGTATGAAAGATTTTTTTTTCCAAAACACTTACTTTGCCTTGAGGATATAACAACTATAGAAAGGGATATAAAATCACAGCATCCCATAACCTGAGCAATATTTCTCTATACACTGAATGGACACTTTCCAGGGAAGGAAATAACATACAGACCCCATAACTCAAGTGAGCAAGTTTTCCATTGACCTGTTTCATTGTGAGCGCCTCCTGGATCTGCTCCTGCGGTATCTGCTTCTGTCACCAGGCACTGTCATATTTATTCTGTGGGCAGAGCCGGAGATTGAGACAGCAGGCATGTACTACGGAGGACAGAGAATGAACTTCAATCCAATATTGCAGCCAGCATGCAGCCAGCGGGTAAGGAAAGGGTGAATCAAACACCCGAAAACTCCGCCCATATGACCCAAAACCAGTCCCGCCAAATTCAGGTGACAGGTTCCCTTTAAACTTCCCACATACTGATCGGAGATGCCAGTTATAGTTTATACTTACAATGGTTCAGCTTGTTTGATTCTCGTTTCAAACTTTAGTCTGTGTTTAGACTAGCCTTTTGCGTGACTATTTTGTTCTTGCACCTGAACTTCAAGTTATTATTATTATTTATTTATATAGCACCATTGATTCCATGGTACTGTACATGAGAAGGGGTTACATACAAATTACAGATATCACTTACAGTAAACAAACTAACAATCACAGGCTGATACATGCTACAGCCTTGCGGGCTTACATTCTACAGGATGGTGGGGAAGGAAACAGCAGGTTGGGCCGTTGCAGCAGCTCCGGTAGTGGTGAGGAGTCAGCGGGGTTAGTGCAGGCTGTAGGCTTTCCTGAAGAGGTGGGTTTTCAGGTTCCGTCTGAAGGATCCGAATGTGGTTGATAGTCGGACATGTTGGGGGAAAGAATTCCAGAGGACGGGGGATATTCGGGAGAAGTCTTGGAGGCTGTTGGGTGAGGGGCGAATAAGTGTGGAGGAGAGAAGGAGGTCTTGGATCAGAGATTATGTGAGGGAAGACATCGGGAGATTAGTTCAGAGATATATGGAGGAGACAGGTTATACATGGCCTTGTAGGTCAGTATTAGTAATTTGAACTGGATACGCTGAGGAGTAGTGAGGAGAGAGATTAATTAGTCGGGCAGCAGAGTTAAGGATGGACTGGAGAGGTGCAAGGGTGTTACCAGGGAGGCCACAGAAAAGGATGTTTGCAGAAGTCGAGGCGGGAGATGATGAGGGCATGCACAAGCATTTTAGTAGATTGAGGGTTAAGGAAAAGACGGATTCTGGAAATATTTTTGAGGTGGAGGTGGAAAGAGCTTGGATGTGCTGTTTGAAGGCCAGGGCAGAGTCAAGGGTTACTCCGAGGCAGCGGACTTCTGGTACGGGGGAAAGCGTGATGTCGTTAATTGTGATACTGTACATGGGTCAGGTAAGGAAGATCTATGAGATGGAGGAAATATGATGAGTTCAGATTTGTCCACATTGAGTTTGAGGAAGCGAGAGGAGAAGAAGGAGGATATGGCTGATAGACACTCCGGGATTCTGGACAGCAGAGAGAGGACGTCTTGGCCAGAGAGGTAGAGTGTCATCAGCATTAAGGTGGTACTGGAATCCATGGGACTTTATGAGTTGTCCCAGGCCAAGTGAATAGGTTGAGAAGAGTAAGGGTCCTGGAACAGAGCCTTGGGGGACTCCAACAGAGAGAGGGTGGGATGAGGAGGTAGTGTGGGAGTGGGAGACGCTGAATGTGCAGTTGGAAAAGAATGAGGAGATCCAGGATAGGGTGAGATCTTTGATGCCAAAGGAGGCTAAAAGTTTTGACATAGTCGTAAAGCTACGTTCTGCCAGCCCACTCCACTGGCCAACATTTACTCTGTGGATCCAATCTAGGTGCCCTGTGTTAGTCCAGAAACTTGTAGAGAGATTAAAGTGTGAAGGTCACTGCAACCCCTGAGGATGCCCTATTAAGAGTTGTCAAGATATAATGCACAGTGAACCTTGACATCAAGCATGGTTATTGGTTCTAGACTAGCTGGGGCTAGTGTTTCAAAAACTGCCAACTGCGTGGGGTTTTTGCTTATAATGGTGTCGAGATGATTCCAAGAATTATACTATATGTTTCAGGAAAAGCACCCAACTAAAGGTGATCCAGTGGACCTAGTTCATCAATAAGAAAGTTCAGAGGTGGATGTGAGTGATTGTTCTGATGAACAGGTGGTGTACAGTCAAGCACGTCAATACATGGTTCTTTAGCATGGATAGTCTACCGTCTAACAATAGATGACCAGTTCCAGTGCCACTGATGTCCAAAGAAAACAAGATAGCAACTCTCCAGCATCTGGGCAAAAAAAAATAAAAAATTGGATCACCAATTAGGCTAGGTTCCCATTGCGTTAATGGGACCGCGCTAACGGACAGCGTTGCACGGCAAAATTAACGCCGTGCAACGCGTCCGTTAGCACGCCCATTAACAGCAATGGGGACGCGCATCACTCGCTTGCAGCGTCTGAGGCGCGCGCGCGGTCCGTTCCCCGCTCTCGCAGATCGGAGATCTGCGAGAGCGGGGACGTTTAATGCGACCCCTTTACAACACATTGCGTTAGCGCAATCCGCTAGCGCTAGGCGCTAAACGGATTGCACTAACGCAATCTGAACCTAGCCTTAGTGGAAAACATTGCCTGGTCAGATGAGTTCAGGTTTCCATTGCACCAGGCTGATTAGAAGATCACAATTTGGTACAAGTGTCATAAATCTTTGAACCCTTGCTGTCAAGTGCCAATAGTTAATTCTGGTGGAGGTGGACTAATGGAGTGGGGATTGTTTTCTTGAACAAGAGAAGAAAAAAGACACTGCATAAATGCGTGCACACCTATATATACAAAAGATGAAGTACAACTTTATTATAGAACAAAACACATAAAATATAAAAACATTAAAAACATATCCAGTGAGGATCAAAAAACAAACACACCATTCTACTAATTTGATATTAAGCCGAAAGACCACAGCCTAAGATGACAATAAAGTACAATCATATATAAATAAACCCAGATAAATCCATAGCAATAATATAAATATATTAAGGCCGAGTACTTGCTATAGGTTCAAATATCAGACCACAGATCCCGAAAACACCTGGGCGTCCCCAGAGTTATCAAGCCAAAAACCCAACCTAAGAATGTGAAGTAATCACTAAATGAATGAAGCCGAGTGACTGAAGCTGAAAATCAATCATCAAGGACAAAGAAAGGGGGGAATATATTGGCTAAATCAGCAAGGGGGCACCACACGGCAGGCCACTGTGGATGAATACAAAGCCTATAGCTGCAAAAATAAGCATGCTATGACAATGGCTAGATAACATTTTATATTTTATGTGTTTTGTTCTATAATAAAGTTGTACTTCATCTTTTGTATATATAGGTGTGCACGCATTTACTCGTATGCAGTGTCTTTTTTCTTCTCTTGTTCAGTATTTGCATTTTCCATGCATTGTGTAGCACCCTAGTCAATACTTTTAGAAATTGGTAGTGCTCCCGACAAACCTTCTTACCTTTGGGATTGTTTTCTTGGCACACACCCTGAATACCTGTGAATGGATGATCCCTTTATCTCAGGCTGCTGGAGGTAGAGAAATGGAGTGGTGATTGCTTTCTTGGCAGACTCTTGGTCCTCAGATACCTGTGCATTGTGACCAACCAAGTTAATCCAACGTGGCAGCTTTTTACCCAGTAGGAGAAGGACACCATTAGCAAGACAATATGTTATAACAAATCAAAAAGCACAAAATATGAACGGCACTAGGTGTTATCGCAGCAGGCGGTGTAGCCGCAGCCTGAGGATTCCACTGCAAGACTCCTATAGCACGTATATAGTCTGCAATGTTCGGGTGGTGCTCAGCATAAAAAGCAGTGAACAAATATCGAAGGAGAAAAAGGAAAATGCCGCATTTTCCTTTTTCTCCTTGGATATATGTTATAACACATGGGTTGTATAGTCACGTATTGGTTCCAGTGGCATGATAGCAATTTTTCTTTGCTTCCCCATATGATAATCCTATAGAGCACATCTAGTTTTGCTGTCATCATGGTCATAATTATCGGGGCCGTAACAGGATATACCATAATTACACTAATGTGAAACGAAAGGACCAAGTTTGGAACGGGGTTTGCCATTAAGTAGAGTCCTTTTAGTTGAAAAAGTTAATTCTTCGAATTGTTGGTCGCAACTATCAACCCATTGATGAGTAAGCCTAAGTGTACTGGTGAAATGCTACCAGTCCTAATTTCCTAAAAAAGTCTCCTTGGTGCAATAATTACACTATTAAAAATGACCTGATAACTTAGGTTTAGTGATGAGCGAGTGTACTCGTTGCTCTGGATTTCCTGAGCACACTCGGGTGGTCTATGAGTATTTATGACTGCTCGGAGATTTATTTTCCATCGCGACAGCTGAATGATTTACAGCTACTAGCCAGCCTGAGTACATGTGGGGGTTGCCTGGTTGCTAGGGAATCCCCACATGTAATCAAGCTGGCTAGTAGCTGTAAATCATTCAGCTGGGGCAATGAAAACTAAATCTCCGAGCAGTCATAAATACTCGGAGACCACCCGAGCGTGCTCCGGAAAACCCGAGCAACGAGTACACTTGCTCATCACTACTTAGGACTTATCAAGAGAACCTTCAAAGTCACTTGGTAGACTGATATAATTTTATCTTTCCATTTGTACGGAACGTTATGTGAGAAAAACTTGAATAGGGAGAAAAAAAGCAAAGGTAATATCTTCCAGGCCTCAGGCTCTCAGACCTGACTTTCACTATTGTTTTGAAAACTTACAAAATTTGCAATAATAACATAGCTCGAAGGAAAAAAAAAGTTTCCAACTCCGACTGCTCAGCCTCATTAATTCATTCCCGGGTTCCTTGCAATAGGCTTATATTGTTATTAAGTGCACACCTGGACACCATGAAAGTTACTTTACACAAAGGATTAGTTCCCGGTTATGCACAAACTCCATCTCTGCTTGACCTAATTACTTTGCAATTGCTTATTTGAACTAATTTGTAACCCCCGTTGATTAGTGCGGTCGATTGAAGTGCGATTAGTTCATTATGTGAGTTAGATTTATTGGCTTTTCGGCTTTAAGTCTATGTGCTGCCCTGCCTTTAAAAAATGCCAGGTTAACGATTAACAAGTACAAAGTGCCATCAGCTCCAGTGCTTCTGTGATTATACGGGGTAACAATTTCGCAGAACGCTGTGAAAGTAAATGTGAGCACACAAACTTTTCAATAGGTTGTTCATGGAGAGATCACGGTGTTACAATAGAAAAATTCTGACATTTACCGAGATGTCACAGTTTCCCACATAAGGGAGTGGGAGGAAATTCGTTATTGATCTTCATGTTTCATGAATAAGCCTTTTTGAAAAAGGCAATGGCAAAAAAAAACAAATCTGACCGGCACCTCCTGGCCAAAGGAGACAAATGTGAACAGGTACAAGCTGCTGTAACTACAAGAGTATACAAATGTAGCAACACATTGCATTTGCTTGTTTTTGCTTCCTTGCAGGGATATGCAAATTGCCTCTTCTGAGAAAAAGAGGACTTAAACTCTATAGTGCCACCTGTTGGAAGTAGCGATCCTACAAGTCACAATCAACCCTTTAACGAGTCGTGCAATATGACTTAGGATAAAAGCCAAATCAGTATCTCAATTCGCAGACAATTCGCAATTGAGATACTGATTTGGCTTTTATCCTAAGTCATAGGATCGCTACTTCCAACAGGTGGCGCTATAGTGTTTAAGTCCTCTTTTTGTCAGAAGAGGCAATTTGCATATTATATTTCCCAGAGGAGCATTGCACGGCGAATAAGCCTCCTTACCTTGACAAGCCAGAGATGGTATGTCACTCTCCATAAGGAGAAATGATACCCCTTACATCCTTGCAGGGATACATTGGCCAAAGGGTTTTACGTGCACCCTTGTAATAAATAATATAATGCTACCTGCGCATTGTATGCCACAACGGACATTTTGCATGCTGGCATGTTTAGGTGGGCTGCACTGCAGGAATGAAGAGCCTTGAAATTCCAAATAGTTTTTTATTAATACCAACGCGTTTCTGCACTGGACCGTATTTGGTTTTTATACCTTGAGAAAGGCACGGGTTCAGCACAGAAATATGTTGGTTTAATAAAATCCATTTTGGAATCCCGAGGATCGTCATTCGCACAGTGCAGTCCGCTTAAACGTGCCAGCATCCATTTTTGCCATTACACCTCTGGAAGACCCATTCTGCAGCCATAAGGCAGCAGCTTTCCACGTCTTCATAGGTGTTATGCTAACGCACAACACCTTTAGGTGAGAGCTACCATCGCTTATGCCTATCTTTTGCCAGACTGTATTGCCCTATTTTGTGGGCGCTTCTGTTCCTCTCCTGAGCTCCTTAAAAGGGAAATTTTGGTCATACATCCAATCGGGGGCCATATACAATAGTATATTCAGTGCATATGGCTGAAGCTTTCCTGGCACTTGTGCTGGACTTAGCGATTGTCAGGCAGGTAAAATCCCAACCACAATGTCTCCTGTTGCCACATCTCCAGTATTTTAGATTCTGTGTTCACCGATGAACCACAAACCAACCAATGGTGATAATTGTCCCTGGAGGGTTTCTTCCAATTATCTAAGGAAGGGCTCATTCAGACGAGCGTATAATCGGTCAATGTACAAAATGGGTGACATACGGACAGCACACTGAGAAACCAGCTCATCCAGTTTTGCTGCCACTTTAGCTTCCATCATTTTGGATTTCCTCTTTTACCCTTTCGAACACATGGAGAGCGTTCTGAGTATTGGCAGCTGTGTTTAAAGAAGTTTCAACACCATTGCGCTAAGTTTCCGAGAAGCTTTGAGAATTGTGACGGATGTGGCCCATTATATGAATCGCTGCTGCCGCCGTAGGTAGTATGATGGCTGCATTGTACGATGTGAGCTGCATCCACATGTGAAGCAGGATGGAGACAATAAACACAACAGTGTCACTTTCCATTCTGAGCTCTCAGGAAAACTAATTTTATATGGATTCCGCTTCACCCGGTTGCTTTTATATTGTGCACGATGAGAGTTAAAGCCTAATTCCGCTAGGTAAGTATAAAATGTTTCTTTTTCACACTAACCCCTTCATGGCAGCAGAAAGAATCCAGCAAATGTTTCACAATTTGTGCGAATCGAACACCCAACAGTTTGGAATTTCTAATTTTTGGGTGGAAATTGGATTAATTGTGAAATGATTCGGAGAAACTCCCTTATGATGTCTACAGAACAAAGACTGGAGTTATTTTGGGGGGGAACATCCCCTTTAATCAAGACCGTCTCTGTAGTTGAGCAATCAAAAACGGGCGAGTCCGGGGACTCATGGATGCCAACAATTTGCCAATAGAAAAATCCAATTGAATTCAGTAGGGAGATTAGCGTAATGGAAATATTTCTCTATGTTCATCTCTGCGTGGGTGTGAACATGACACCCTAATACACCCATGAGTAATGGAGAAATGGACTTACTGTTCTAACAGAATTTAATGATTTATGCTGTGAAATATGAGAATAAGCCCCGGGTCTCCATTGTCTTCATACACTATAAAGACGGTGAGCACTAACGAGAAGGAAACGTATAGGATTCACCATCTGCCGTACATGATCTGAAGGAAGCGGTAATTACAAAAGCACCTGCTAGGTCTAGAAGAAGGGGTCACTTAGCGAGCAAATTACGACGGAAGATTTAATGAAGTAGGTGGGTAAATAAAATGTCCCCCGAGCAAAGGGACGGATGGAGGGAACCTGTACTGTAATAATGGCTATTAGCAGTAGATTAATAAACATCTATTCTTATAGGCAGCAACTCTGCACTGAAGTGTTTACCTAACTAGGCCTCTACAACGACTCCCCAGTCAGCGGTTTACAACATCTCTAATTAACACGGAGCAGATTCATCTGTCTTTTCATGAAAAATAATGAGACAATATGTTTTGTTATTGTACACCCAACCTAATCATGAGCCAGGCTGGTCTCATGTTTATGATTAGAGGCTTCCTTCTACCAATGCCAGGAATCATCGTTGGTCAAAAATCAGTAAAACAAGGTATAATAGCACGTCTTACCGACTGCGGAGGAAGTCATCTATGGGAAGAGAGAACCCACCTTCAAATGAAAGAGGTTGACCACTACTTTATCGTTGATGACCTATCCTTAGGATAGGTCATCAATGTCTGATCAGTCGGAGTCCGACATCCGCTGCTCTTGGTATCGCCGGCCGGAAATTGCGGAGCTGCTCGGATAGTGGTCAGGCCGGATAATGCACATCCGCCTCCCATTCAAATCAACAGGAAGAGGATGTGCAGCGCCCGGCCGCGGCCACTATTAGAAGACGAAGCAGCTCCGCAATTCAGCATTTCCAGATGGTGCCCGCCGCCACCGAGAACCGCAGGAATGCCAGGTGTAGGTCATCAATGGTTAAGTAGTGGACAACCTCTTTAAGGTTGTGCATTAATACAAGCTCTGATATTCTTAAACATAGACAAAACCTACGATAAAAACAAAATGAACAAATACCCTGCAGTAAATAAATGTCATTAGTGCTATTTATTTATTTACTCCATGGTATTTGCTCATTTTATTTCTATGTTACCTTTTGTCTATTTAGTGTTTTAGTGTGAACGTGCTTACACGCTGAATGCAGATCAATTTATATATCTCTTTAGTTTTTTATTCTTAAAAATAGAATATCCTAATACAAGTAGAAACGTGTACACTGAGCGCCCATAGGCATCTATTTTTGTGCAATTTTGAGGATTTTCACGGAAGATTTGCCATCCGATCTGGATAAGAGAATATAAGAGCAGCCGCCTATGCAAAATGTCCCAAAATGAAAATAGTGGACTTTCTAATGCATAACATAATCAGGTGAGCGCCCATCCTATGAGTTAAGGAAAGAGAAGAGGGGGAAGAGTGCTCCCTACTGCAATTTTGCAAGCGATAAGAATAAAAATAAATGTATAGGACATTCTCTCACCTATTGGAGTTGCACCATGAGTACAACACGATTATAGAAATATTGCAAGTAGAAATCTCCACATCCGCTCATCACTCCTGCAGAGAGAATCTTAGTCTCACATCGGGAGGTTAGGGAAGAGAGCAGATATGTAGGTGCAACCAACACCAACTGCAATGGACATCCGAGAGTGGTGTTCGTCCAGAGGATTAAACTATCAGGAGCAAGTTGAGTATATACAATTTGTTGCTTTTTGGGGGGATAACACTGGGTATTAGACCTCTGATTCTGCACTGAAGAGGGGCAAATACCCTGAAACACGTATCAGGGATTAATTGTTCTATATTTTGATGCATTCGAAATATTCATAAGTTTAGAATTGAAATGCATTGGAGTTTTATCCCAATAAAGCATCAAGTTCTTTATACTCATCCTGCTCATGATGGTTTAATTCTCTGGTCGAACACCACACTCAGACGCCCTTTGCAGTTGGTGTTACACCTATGTATCTCTGAGTTAAGGAGTTAGAATAGGGGTGATGATTATGCTTACTAAAGGTATCGCACTATTGGAGCACCATATTCCTTTTTTCTCTTTTATAAGTATATATGATATTCTTAGGAAAGTGTTTTCCCACCCTGCATCATTACTAGGAAGGTAAAGGAGGGCAACAAATGCCGGAAGGGGCATTTGTTGGCATGAACCAGCAACAGTAGGAAGTCCACTTTTAACTGGCGTTTTGCTTGCCTACGCTACAAATAATATTATTTCTGTTATATAGGATTTCCACTCAAAACCCAACAATAAAAGTACATTCAGAAACTAGAATTTTAAGTGTTGCCTGGAAAAAAAAAAGTCATACCCACCATTCAACTTCTGATGTGAATGTTTTGACTTTTTATGTGACAGTCCCAAAAGGGGTTGTCCACTACTTTTATAATGATGACCAATCTTTAGGATAGAACATCAATATAAGATCAGGAGAACAACACCCTGGCATCCCCAACAATCATCAACAGTGTACGGTGTGGCACAGCAAAGCTCATTCACTTTGTTTAGTGGCTGCAGCTGGGTCTTATCGATTGTATGGATAGGTCATCAATAGGAGAGCAGTGGACAACCCCTTTAATAGCTATTATTATTGATGCTAGGCTCCAACATGAATAGTTAGGTCTTCAGGTCTCTCAATGACAAATATATATATAGCATGTGTTTATAGCATGTGCTCGGTTTTGTTACGCCCAATGGTTGTGCAAGCAGATTTGTAGACCCACCTGTGCCACAGGACTGGGCCTGCTAGGAAGGGGCGTAGCTAAGTGGTTACCTAGTGTTCACTGGAGCTCCTGATGGTGGAGACAAACTGGGTTGTAGGTAGCCACCAGGTACCCCAACTTATCAGATCTCGGTACTGCCGATACTGACCCTAGATGTCAAGTTCGCTGACACAGACTAGGACTATGTTCAGACAAACCAGTCTAAGATACTGGATCAGGGACTGGCCACACATGGACTGGGGGAAAATGTTCAGGAACTGGCCGCACTGGGACCAGTGGACTTCAGGAACAGGACTGTCCACACTGGGATCAGGAGACTTCGTATACAGGACTGGCCACACCGGGACCAGGGGACAATGTTCAGGCACTGGCCGCTGACCGCCCTTTCGTCGGGCGTCTTTCTGTAGATTTTGCATTGAGGCCCAGTTATGGATATGATATACAATTTTGCTATATTGACCTACAAGACAATGTTATGTGTTGCTTTACTTTGTCCCAATAGTCGGGAAAACATTTTATGAGTTAAAAAAAAATGTTGAAAAATTTCTAGATTACATCTATGATACGAAAAATATATATTTTTCTTATAAAAGAAAATGTGGGTGAGGAGCGGCACACGCTGCGTTATTGGTTGTGTTTTTAAGTGACCTTTTGAATTGCTTACTGTGAAAGGTTATGATCCCCCGAGAGTATTGATTTTGTCACGTGTAAAACTGGCAGGTACTTACGCTTTACTAGAACGTGACCGACGGACAAACACGAGGGTAGATTTATGAAAACTGTATAATATAAAAATGATCTTTGTTGCCCCTAGCAACCAATCACAATAAAGCACTATAGCAAGTGAAAGCTGCAATGTGAGTGGTTGCTATGGGCAACACAAACTATTTTTTTGTCAGTTTCATAAATCTTTCCAATTGAACGTATAAGGAAATTCTTAAAATGCTAGGCTTCCAAAACTGGAGATGTTGCCCATAGTAACCTGTAAGAATGTAGAGATGGATAACATAGTGGATGCTTTCCTGAAACGGAAAGTACTTGCAAGCAGCATAATACAAAGAATAGCAGGTTTACCCAGAATCCTTTGCAGTAGGCGGAGCTATGCAAATCATCTCTTTCCACCCCTGTCTAATCCACAGCGCTTGGAATCGCCAAGCGTGCAATGCTGCGGATTAGTTTCTAAATTTACACAGCCAACCAATTCCTACCTGTGGACACGTGTTTCGGGCTTTAGCTAAGTGGTTACCTAGTGTTCACTGGAGCTCCTGATGGTGGAGACAAACTGGGTTGTAGGTAGCCACCAGGTACCCCAACTTATCAGATCTCGGTACTGCCGATACTGACCCTAGATGGATAACAAAATCCAGCTCTTGTCTGCAATAGTTTCATACATCAGGTCCATTGTCTATTGTTTAGGCAGAGGTCTGGAATTGGCGACCCTCTAACTGTATTGCAACAACTGGAAAGTGAAAATGTGGAGACCCCTTCTTTAGGACACGCTCTGATGCAGTCATAGAAGGAGCTCAGCTTTGTGGGGTGTAGAATTAGCAGTCGCATGGCCCATGTTCCTAAGAGGTCCTTAAATGGCTTACCGTACTCAAAAGAGATTTTTATTGCCAACTTTTACAGCTGACTTTTTGGGATTCTGAGTTTTTTTTTCTAGTAACCATGCCCCCTTTTAGGTTACATGCACCCGTGACCACAAGATTGGAAGCTGGTGCTCTATCAAATGCCTGAGCATATTGTTGCTATGCACAGGAAACCTGAAAGCACTGGTTTTCGGGAGGTTGACGCTGTGCCTTGAAGATTTGCCGACACTTCAGGAGTCTATGAGGTCTCCAATTTTCCTGAAGAGCCACATCCTGGGTCTAGCTTATGTCTCATGCAGGTGACAAAGCCCAAGTGGGGAACTAGGGTGTCTCTATTGGCTGAATGTAGGGGAATATCTGTAGTGGTTGCTTGGGTTGCAGTCAAACCCAGGCCCTGAAGCCAAAGGAGGCTCAAAAGATCCCTTTGGCCCATATGAGATCCTTTGGCCCATATGAGAAGATCAATACCAATAAAGACTCATGATAGTTGGGTACCATGTTAGAGATTTTGCAATGGGGTCCACAAAATTTAAATTATGCCATAATCTGTGTGACATAAGAGGCTACATTTCTCCTTGTTAGAAGCCTTTGACGTAGAATAGAGCTTGCTCTCATATTTTTAGTATGGCACCTCTCATTGGTACAGTATTGCCCACAAGGTTATCATTAACAGCTGTCATGAGGGCACTGTCCGTGGTAGCCTAGCAGATCTTAATAGGGTGGTCTTGAATAGGCTTAGTGCTAGCCACTCCATCTGCCAGATCCCTGGCTTGCCCTAGTCTTCACTCATTAGCCCTAGTACAGGGATCTGGATTTACATAGGGGTCCCTGGTTTGAGACCATAATGTAGGCTGCGGGACGATGGAGTAAGCTGGAGGCTCGTCATATAGGTTCATTACCAGAAGCTTAACTTAAGGGACAGACTTGGAAAGTAAGTGGGTGGTCAGAATACAAACTGAGGTATAAAAACAGAGTAATCAAAACAGCAACACAAGAGCATAGAGCAGGTATGTGGACCAGGTCAAGCTGAACTTAATATCTGGCAATGAAAAACAAGCAATCAGGACCTTAAATAGCTAGCAGCAATGCCCAAGGTTAACAGCAGGAATCTGAGAACATCTATGACAAAAGTTGTCCCTTAAACTCCTAGCCAGAAGTCCCAGAATCACACTAGATCACTACGTTGTTGCTCCATGTCAACCTGTGAAAGAGTCGCAGCAAGAAGATTTGGTGGACGCCAACATAAATGTCATAATAGCTTGTCTAATATATGCCCTAATTTACCAAACATTGGAACAGATTATTACGTAAAGATAAGAGATTATTATATAAGCAATGCTCTTATCACATCAGGTCATGCCATGTAAATTTAGCAGATTTGATATTTGTTGCCCCCTCCACACTGCCACAATCCAGTACCCTATATAGGTTGAATGACCGAAAGTGGAAAGACCTATGGATTTCACAACTTCATTCTAAAACAAGCATATTAGTCAGGTTGCTTTTTTGGCTATTAAACCTGATGTGAAAGCATTATCATTATGTACTGGGGAAGATCAGCTATACTGTGGGAAAGCATTGGGTCACCATTGATCAGAAATCATAACTTTGTAATGAGAGATGCCAACTGAAGAGGATGACCAGAAGACCCCCATGCAGATTAAACTAATGTTTACCAAACCATCTGACATTCACGGAATCTGGCCTCCTGACTCCTTGACAGATTATGCGATTTCACTCCAAAATCTGATGGGTGTGAGAAAAATATCCCATGCCGTACGGACCATCAGCATGGCATCCGATTTTTATGGATACAAATTGGCTACCTCTGATAAACTCACAGGAGCCCGGACCGAAAGACTTCAACATTGAAATTAAAAATCTCTCATTTCTTCAGACTGGAGAGGATTTTTATTAATAGCTAATTTTGCTTATTTTTACAAGCACTTTGCATTTTTACCTGTTTATGATTGTAAGAAAATTCCTTTAAATTAATGGATCTTCCACGTGATGACCTATTGCTTCTTAACGATCTGCTCTGGCTCCAAAAAAAAGCATTGATTCAGAGCTGAGGATCCCCTCTGTGGCATCATTATGCTCCATTAACTTCCACTGTGGACCCCCATGGGGGATCGGACAAAGTTACCAATCTGAAAACAAGTTCTTTACTAAATTGCAATGTTAAAGAGGGGGGGCTGTATGGGGCGCAGCTAAAAGGAGGCCCCCACATGACTGCGTTGCCATGGGAGCAGTGCAGTAGGTTTTCTTTAAAAAAATAAAGGTGTTATTGAGTAAAGGAGCCCGGGGATTGGAAGAGTAGGATTTGGGGTGGGGATTTATGCAAAAAGGGAGGTGGGGGCTTGGGAAAGTGCGGGAAAAGGGGAGATCAGTTACCTTAGACGGGCGAAGTGAGTGGACCTGCTGCCACATCCCTCTCACCATGTCTTCTGTGGACAGCCTGGTAGCTCAGCTTCGTCGGGAGGCAAGTTCCAGGAGGGCCGGATGACTGGAGGAGCAGCTCACAGGGCTGCTCGGAGGCAGTGGGAGCCAGGACAGCGGGAGCCGGGGCAGCAGAACCAGGCGGTCTAGGCCGCCAGACAGGCTGTCCCCCGACACTACACCGCGCGGCAGGCGCAGGCCGCGGAGCCCCTCCAGGGACCCTGCGGGGGCTGGGGGACGCGGCCGATCCACCTTGCCCGCCCCCTCCCCCGGCAGGAATCCACCTGGCGGCCCTGCCGGCGCGAGGCGGCGCGGTGCTGGGCGAGCGGTGCAGACGCGGCAGGACGCCGGCGCTGCACAGGATGTCAGGGCCGCACTTCCGGTGCGGCCTAGCAGAGGGCGCGGCGGCGCCGCAGCACCGATAGCAGCAGCTTCTACCCGCCGGGGAGCACCTCCCGCGGTGGCGGCAACACGAGCAGGGGGACGGGGAAGGAGCCCAGCGGCGGCGGCAGCATCCACCAGGCAGGAGCCGGGGAGTATCGCGGCGGGCGCAATTGCGGCGGGGGCACCCGGATCCCATCCCCCCAGTGCACCTGGCTCTGCGACAGGACGGCAGAGCAGACTATCGGGCAGGACAGCGGCGGCATCACGGCAAGGAGCGGGTCGCGGTCGGGCCGCAGGAGCGGCGTCCAGAGGAGACAGTCCAGCGGCTGGAGGCAGAGGAATCACGGAGCCGGACAGATCCAGATCCAGCAGGAGGTCGAGGGACCGGTCGCCTTCGCCAGTCTCGGTCCCCCCTGGTGACGTGGAGGCCAGGGGCGCGGGCCTGGGGCAGATGAGCGGCAGCGATGATTCCGGGAACGAACATCGCGACGAAATGGACCAGCAGGATTCAGGAAGCACGGCTGGTGGGGACACAGCACCTGCGCAGCCACGTGAGTACATGTCCAGTCTTTCCCCAGTGCCGGGTGTTTCGGGTGTGGTGGAGCGGGGTGGGGGCTGTAATGAGGTCCCGGGGGTCAGAGAACTTCTAGCGGGTATGTCGCAGATTTTGCGTAGATTGGATGGGGGCGGGGGTAGCTCAGTTGCTAACAGTGTGGGATCGTCGCCCGCTGGTGCCTGGGTGTCAGTTGCCGGGGGCGTAGCAGGGGGTTCGAACGAGATTGCGAGCTCGGGTAGCGGGACACCTGTTTCTGTGGCGGGGGTGTCGGTGTCGGTACAAACGGAAACGGGAAAAGGTGATACCGTTAAGTTAGACGACAGGGCAAAAGGCGAGGTATATGTGTGTTTTGAGGGTCCGCTGGGGGCCCATTTGAAGAAAGAAGTCAAGGAAAAGATTTGGAAAGATGAATACGTAGAGATTTTCTCTCTCCTTCCTTTAGAAAAATTTAACTTGGATAAAGGAAAGAAAGACGACAGCAAAAAGGAAGAGGAAGAAAAGAGGCGTTGGCGCCTTATTCCTCAGACGTTCGTTAACTGGCAGCAGGCCTTTGCCATTCTAGCGAGTGTTATAGGGGAGAAATTCCCCGAGAATTGCTCGGGCCTGTTTTGTTATTTGGATGCTATTGGTGAAGCGCATCGTACCTACGGGGGCCAGGCTTGGCTGAGATACGATGAACAGTTCAGGCAGCGAAAAGCAGTGAGGCCGGAGATAAGGTGGGACCAAAAAGACATCGGGTTGTGGCTGAAGGTGATGGCTCCGGTGCGTTATGGGCAGTCCTTTCAGGGGGGAGGGGGGGGTAGCAGTCAGCAGTCAGGACAAAGTGGAGGACACGGGTCTCAGGGTTCAAAGGAAAAATCTGGGACATGCTGGCAGTTTAATGAGGGCCAGTGCAAGTATGGCACCACTTGTAAATTTAAACACGTGTGCTCCCATTGCAACGGGGCCTCTCACGGAGCCGCTAAGTGTTTCAAGAAATCACGTGGTAAGCCATCAGTGGGTGGCGGTCAAGGGGGTGACTCCGGTGAGGGTTCAAAAGATGGCCCCCTATCTAAGTAGATACCCGGATGTTAAAAAGGCGGAGGTTATTAGGGACGGTTTTCTTGAGGGGTTTAAGATCCCTCACCCGATGCATGTTGTTCCTTTTTCTACAAAAAATTTGAGATCAGCTGGCTTGCATGCGGAGGTGGTTTCGGCTAAATTGGCAAAAGAGGTTGAGCTGGGAAGAATGGCGGGGCCTTTTAGTTCGTTGCCCATGGCGGGTGTAATTGTTTCCCCGCTTGGGGTGGTGCCCAAGAAGGAGCCGAACAAGTTCCGGCTAATTCAGCATCTTTCATATCCCAAAGGATCCTCGGTTAATGACGGGATTGCGGAGGAGTTGTGCTCCGTTGTTTACACATCGTTTGATGCGGCTGTTCGGTGGGTGCGAATGTACGGGCCTGGAGCATTGCTGGCAAAAACGGACATCGAGTCGGCATTTAGGCTCTTGCCGGTGCACCCGCAGAGCATTCCTTTGTTAGGTTGTTGGTGGGAGGGTGGTTTTTACTTGGATAGGTGTTTGCCTATGGGATGTTCTATTTCCTGTGCATTGTTTGAGACTTTCAGTACCTTTTTAGAGTGGGTAGTGAGAGATGTATCGGCCGTTCCTTCTGTCATTCACTATTTGGATGATTTTTTGTTTGTTGGTCCACCGGATTCAGCAGTGTGCTGTCATTTACTTGGGACCATGGAATGGGTGGCCGGACAGTTTGGTGTTCCTTTGGCACAGGGAAAAACGGAGGGCCCCTGCACGGTCTTGAGTTTCTTAGGGATTCTCATTGATTCTGAGAAAATGGAGTGTAGGTTGCCTGATGATAAGTTGGAGTTGCTTAAGCGAGAGGTGAGTCGGATTGGAAAATTGCGGAAGACTTCATTGAAGGAGTTGCAGTCGCTGCTGGGCCGCCTGAATTTTGCTTGTCGTATTATGCCAATGGGCAGGATATTTTGCCGCAGATTGTCCAGGGCGACGGCTGGAGTTCGGTCGGCTCATCATTTTATTCGTTTGGGTAGAGAGCATAAGGAGGACCTTCTTGTTTGGCAACGTTTTTTGGAAGGCTATAATGGCAGGTCGCTTATTCAGCAGGAGGATCTGAATGCTTTTGATTGCGAGATCTACACAGACGCAGCAGGTGGAGTTGGTTATGGGGCCTACTGTGGAGGAAAATGGAGCGTCGGGGTGTGGCCAGAGGATTGGCGAAAGAAGGGGCTCACCAAGAATTTGGCATTGTTGGAGTTGTTCCCGATTGTGGTGTCAGTGTTTGTTTGGGGTGACAGCTTTCGTGATCGGCGAGTACGTTTCCATTGCGATAACTCGAGCGTGGTGGCCGTGATTAACAGCTTATCTTCTTCTTCCCCTCCAGTAATTAGGTTGGTCAGGGAGTTGGTACTGAGATGCTTGGAGTTGAATGCATGGATTACGGCGGTGCACGTGCCAGGAGTTCAGAACAATATAGCTGATGCTTTGTCTTGTTTGCAGTGGGACCGATTCCGGGATTTGGCTCCAGATTCGGAGGCGGCAGGAGCAGCATGTCCTTTGCATCTGTGGCAGGTGGTTACGGAAGGGGAGGCCGATTGATCCAAGCCTCGGTGTCAAACAGGACATGGTCAGATTATGCGGCGTCATGGGCCATGTGGGAAAGTTGGTTGTTTCAATGCGGCTCGGCTGAGTCAGATAGCGACAGGGCAATGGCGTTATTGGCACTGGTAGGTAAGGTCGTGGAGTGGGGTTGGTCCGTGTCTAGGTTAAACAAGTTTATAGCAGGTTTGGCTTTTGGTTTTCAGTTGCAAGGATTGAGGGACGTCACAAAGGACTTTGTTATACGGCAGGCGTTGAAAGGTTTTCGTAAGGGTAATTCGACTTTTGATAAGCGCAGGCCCATTTCTTTTGGGTTGTTGCAGCGGTTAGGGGAGGCCTTGGGCGTAATTTGTTCATCTCAGTTTGAGGTGGTACTGTTTCAATTGGCCTTTTCTCTAGCGTTTTTTGGTGCTTTGCGTCTGGGTGAATTGGTTTCCCCGAGCAAGGACAGGTCAGGTGGTCTTTTGGCGGAAGATGTGGTTTTTTGGGAAGGGGGAGTTGCCTTTTGGATAAGGCGTTCAAAGACGGATCAGCTAGGTAGGGGAAAGAAAGTAGTGCTAGGAAGGGTGGCGGGTAGCGGGATGTGTCCGCAACGCTGCTTAGAGGCATATTGGAATTTGTCATCAGTCAGGTCAGGCCCTCTGTTGCAACACCAAGAGGGGGATTTCTTGTCACGTTTCCAGTTTGTAGCCATTTTGAAGAAGGGCTTGGGTTTGCTGGGGGTTAACCCGGAAAATTTCGGCTCGCATTCTTTTAGGATTGGGGCCGCATCTGAGGCCGATGGTTTGGGCCTTGGGCCAGAGGTGATCAAGAAAATAGGCAAATGGAGTTCTAATCGTTACCTGTCTTATGTGCGGCATTAAATCAACAATGCGGGGTGAAGAGGGACGTCTTTGCGGATTGTTAATTATGGTTGTGTTTTTCAGGTCGTACCCCTCTTTTGGCGTGGATTGTCGGACACTCTTTCGTTTATTGGGGCGCCCTCCGGGCCGATGCGCGCGCGAATGGTAGGCAACTGGGTTTCGGCCGAGAGGCAGTGATCATCCGTTGGATGGGGACTCGTGGTATGTCGTGGCGTAGTTTTTTGCCGGAATTCTCCCGCGCCGCCCGTCTGGATCGCCCTCCGGATATTTTAGTGGTTCACTTGGGGGGTAATGATTTGGGGGCAAAACCCGTGAGGGAACTCATTCGGGATATCCGTTATGACTTGTTGAGGCTGTGGGTATCTTTTCCCGGTATGCTGACTGTGTGGTCAGACATTGTGCCGCGGAAGACGTGGCGGGAGGCCCGTTCCCATAAAGGGATTAACAGAGCCAGGGTAAAATTGAACAGGATGGTGGCGAGTTTTGTGTCCCGGAATGGGGGTATTGCCGTGAGGCATTTCGAGCTGGAGGCCGGGGTCGGTAATTTTTGGAGGGATGATGGAGTGCATCTTAACGAGATCGGGATGGATTTATGGGCGCTCGGTCTACAGGAAGGAGTTGAAAGAGCTTTGGCGGTGGTGGGGCACTCACGAGCCTGAGGTGGTCAGGGCTGTTCGTGTGTGGCGGGGGGTGGGGTTCTTGGAGTTGGTGATGATGCTGATAGGGTTGATCTGGCTTTTGGTACGGGCTCTGGACGGGGTGTTTACCTCGGGAGCTTTGTGGTTGGTTTGCCCGAAATGGGTTACATGGTGCCCTCGAGCTGGTGGTTACGGCTGAGGGTAAATACGTGTTTTTTGTAAAAATTTTGGGTAGGCTCTCTGCCTATTATGAGCCAGATTTTTTAGCTCCAAGAGCCCCCCCCCTCGAGGTTTTATATATTTACTGTTTACATGTTGTTATTTATGTATTTGTTTGTTAATAAAATGGCCGCTGTGGCCAAATTATCCAAAAAGAAATTAACGTGGTGGTGTGTTTTCCTGGGTAATAGATGGAGGGGTTAAGAGGGGCAAGGTAGTTGGGGGTGGGGGATGCTTTACGGAAAGGATCCTTTATTGGCCATACGCGGTCAAGCAGATTTGTCATGAGAATTCACAACTGCATAGATTAAATAGATCTTTTAGACCTGGCGAGGCTGGTGTACTTACTTTGATAATCTATGTCAGAAGGACTGTATAATTCTTAGTGAAAAAGGTTCATTTCAATCTCCACCCATCTAGCCTGATTGACAGCTCCTAAATGTTCCCCTTACTGGGAGATTCACTGTTTAGTATAGTCTTCAGCTGTCAATCAGCCCGGGTGGGTGGAACGTTAATAGCTGTCAATCAGGTTGGGTGGGTTTATATTGAATAGCTGTCAATCAGCCTCGGGGGGCAGAGACAATGCACAATTTGATATCAGAATTATACAGCCATTTTTATATGGATTTTTAAGAGTAAATACACCAGTCTTACCAGGTCTAAGAGACCGATTTCATAATGTATGCAGTCTGTACTGTGAATTCTTCGACAGATCCTTTTAAGTGTTGGAATAAAAATTGTGGATCAGATAAGTAATTAAGTGCCTTTCCCCGTTCTTACAATTAATAAATCCTTTAAGGTTCATTTTACCTAATTTTAGCAGCAGAATTAATAATCCAAGTAATTATTAGAAATAAAAAAAACCTGAAGGCTTTTTATTCTATAGTATTCAGCCCCCATGCAGTTTTATACAAAATAACCTCCTGTGGAAATGGAATGTCCATTACTGGAATGATTTCTCTAAATGAGGATGATTAGTCTTTATGAAGCAAATGTTCTGCTATTTCCTTTGACAACCCGTGCGTCCAAATCCATTCTCCACTCAATAAATATTCTTATATGTCCATTTTGATGCATGTAAAATGTGAATTATTAGTATCTGGCTACAATATATCTTTACTGAAATTGTCATAAAATTAAAATGAGATTACTGCGATCACGGAGCAAAAATGCCCTATTATACAGACGACATAATGGTGCCGTAGGAAGGACGACATAATGGTGCCGTAGGAAGGGGCTTACCGGTGACCTCTGTCCTCCTAACCTGCACTTCTCATTCAGATATAATGGCGCACGTTACGTAGCACCGCAGGTACATTTGCATCTAATGGTTCTGCTGTCAGGTAAATGGATTAGGAAGAAAAACTCAAGGCCATAGCGTCACATCATCCTTTGCTGATTATGAGGGACCTCCATAAAAGCCAAACTTTTAGCAACCAGTTGATTGCCAATCTATAAATTCATTTTAAAAAAAATGTGTGACCCTGATTAAATAATCCCTTTAAAGAGGACCCATCATTGGTTATGGTTTGTTTTTCACCAGGCATAAAAGCCGGCGTTCTCCCGAGTCCGGATCTGTCCTTCTTTAGTTCATGCTCCTCTCCATTCCTGAGATATAGCCCCATCTTTCCTGTATGTCAATATAGTCTGTTGTTATCCAAGTGGGCGTGACCATCATCTCTTCTTTTGAGTCACACCTAAATGGCAAACAAGACCAGATTTTATAAGGAAGAGGACGCCGTATCTCACGGATGGAGAGGAGCAGAAACAAGAGAAAAATATTGCCGGAATCAGGAGATCAGCGGCAATTAGGTGGAAAAAATATATATATGACAGATTCTTAATTAAATAGCTATTTCCATCTTAAAAGATGGGTATAATTAGTAAGTGCTTGTAAAAATAAGTAACCTTCCAATTTACTTCTTAATAAAATTATGCACTGTTCCCCTGATAATTAATATCATTGTCCAGGTGACCGGTTTCTGCGGCGGTCTACCATCGGTGGCCAATCACTTCACTGAAGCTGGCCGGATCACTGGAGCGCTCTGTTAACTCCTCATCCCGGGCAGATTTGTGACTTTGGGTTTCCGATGCCGCTTCAAATAGCAGAGAGCGCATAGAGCCACAATGGCAGAGGACCAAACTCTCAACAGGAAGCACCAGCTGCCCAAAAAGGACGGCCAGGAGGGCTTTATTCTTGCAGGACGAGTTGTAGGGGGCCTTTTTCATGCCCACCAAGCTGTAGCTTTCATTGATATTATATTGGGCTGCATATAAAGTTTTGATCACTTTTTATTGCATTTTCTGTGGCAGCTGGAAAAAAAAGGCAATTCTTCTTCTACCATTGGTCTTGTTTTATCTGTACGGTGTTTACTATGCCGGTTAAATACTTTTGTATTTTGATAGATCAAACTTTTGTGGATGCGACTAAATATACGAAAGATGTTTTTTATTCTATATTTTGTTTTACATTTTATTTGTTTAGTTTCTTTTTTTTCGTATTGGGAAATGGGAAGTAATTCAAACTTTTATGTTTTTTTTCTTTACAATTTTAAAAAACCTTTTTTTTTTTACTTTGCACTTTTTTTTAGACACCTCAGGGGACCATATGCTACAATTCTTCAGTACTTCAAGTAATATACAGTGAATTTAACTTAACAAGGGTATTGGCAAGTCATGTTTGATTTTACCAATAGTTTACCCCCCACTAAAATAAACAGACCACCCATCAGGGTGGATTAAATTGGCCACAGCTGTCTTTGCTAATAACAAAGAGGTATAACACATCAAACATAATAAAATGGAGGGTGGTCCTCCAAGCCCCTGACCTGTGAGGGGCTTAAACACCAGCTCAGAGGCATCTATTAACCAACCAGGCTCTATCACCATAATCAACTACCCGCGGGCCCTTTCCAGCCCTTTACTCGGGAGTTCCCCCACCCATCGCAACTTAATTTAAAGCCACTTGAAGGTTTCGGAACCTTATGGTCTCCCCCCCACTAATCCGTCATTAACCACATCTACGAACTTTGAGGACCTTTCCTCCTGCGCTATACTGCTATGATATAAAGTTTGAAAAATTCCAATTCCCAACAAAAACAATTCTCCCCTCCAATCTCGAATCCAACGCCCAACAATGAGAAAGTGTCCAAGAGCAACAAACAAGGGAGGGTAGGTGGGAGATTTTTCTTCCTTGGCTTGTGCCTAAAAAGGCTGGTTCCTGCAAATGGACACCATCTTATAAACCCCCTCCTTGCCTCTCCTTCCCCAAGGACAAACCCACCTAGCGACACCCCTTACCACTCCCTTTATTACTTAACCTTTGCAATGCCCAAACTCCCTAATCACCTCATTTTCTGCCACAAGCCCTGTCATGTCGGCCTCCCTTTCGTGGCTGGGCTCAATACGGCCTCACTTATTTGCATTCCGTAGACCCCAGACTGAGATGGCACATCACAGTCATATCTGTTGTGAATTCTGTTGTCGGGCTCCCTCCTGTGGTCATGAATGGTACTTCGGCTGGTTCTGTCCATGGACTTTCTCTGGTGGCTGTGGGTGTTTCTGAGTTTCCTTCCACAGGTGATGAGGTTAATTCGTTAGCTGGCTGCTCTATTTAACTCCACTTAGATCTTTGCTCCATGCCACCTGTCAATGTTCCAGTATTGGTCTAGTTCACTCCTGGATCGTTCTTGTGACCTGTCTTCCCAGCAGAAGCTAAGTGACTGCTTGTTTTTCTCTGGTTTGCTATTTTTCTGTCCAGCTTACTATTTTGATTGTTGTCTTGCTTGCTGGAAGCTCTGGGACGCAGAGGGAGCGCCTCCGCACCGTGAGTCGGTGCGGAGGGTCTTTTTGCGCCCTCTGCGTGGTCTTTTTGTAGGTTTTTGTGCTGACCGCAAAGCTACCTTTCCTATCCTCAGTCTGTTCAGTAAGTCGGGCCTCACTTTGCTAAATCTATTTCATCTCTGTGTTTGTATTTTCATCTTTACTCACAGTCATTATATGTGGGGGGCTGCCTTTTCCTTTGGGGAATTTCTCTGAGGCAAGGTAGGCTTTATTTTTCTATCTTTAGGGCTAGCTAGTTCCTTAGGCTGTGCCGAGTTGCATAGGGAGCGTTAGGAGCAATCCACGGCTATTTCTAGTGTGGTTGATAGGATTAGGGATTGCGGTCAGCAGAGTTCCCATGTCCCAGAGCTCGTCCTATATTATCAGTAACTATCAGGTCATTCCGTGTGCTCTTAACCACCAGGTCCATTATTATCCTGACCACCAGGTCATAACACATATCACATTGGTGGTGGTGGGGTGACATCAGGATCATGCCAATAAAATGGCGCTGTCAAAGATTGTCAGCCACATTGAAGTAGTTGAACAGCAGTAACTCTGCTGTCAAAGCCAGGTGCCAGCTGTGTAACACTGCCAGCACACAGCCTTTATTGAGCAGGATTAGTGTCTGAGCCCACTCCGTAGATCATTACATGTCCCAACATTGCAGGAAAAGCTGAGAAACTGTTGTACACCTAGACTATGGTCATAGGATGAGGAGCGTCATACACCGTTAAAACACACCGACACTGCAGGGCAGACACACCATTGGTGTGACCAGTGGCCCAGAAGGTAAGGGGGCCACTTCTTCCTCCAAAGCAACATTCAGACACATAAGGGGTGCATTATGAGGAGCTATTGGACTGCAAAGAGTCCATATACTGTTCTTGCACAGGGGCCCTTTCCTGTCTGTATCCGCCCCGGCTGCTGGGTAAAGTTGCGTGCTAGAAACTTACTTCAAAAAGTGTCCAGAACCATTAAAAGTGTGAAATATGTCTTAGGAATCAGAAACCAGATAATCTCAGCCTTTCCCTACAGTAATCAGTAACCAGAGTTCTTGAAGGATCACGTGTATTTAGTACAGTAACCGGCCCTATAAATAATCAGTAACCAGTATTTACCAAATACACCCAGACAACACCCCCCGAAGAGCAGCCAATCAGAGGCCCAGGAACGACATTCCTCATATGATGTCATCATCCCTTATAAACACCTCCCTCCCGGTGACATCAGAACAGTATTTCTCCTTCGCTGAAGTTTATAATCTGCGGTAACATCGAAATAAATATACCCGAGATATTGTTGTGGATTCCGACAGATCTGGAGAAGCGATGGCTCCGATCTTAGCAGAATGCGGCAGCTCAAACTTGGCCGAAAGGGACAATTACGTAAAGTAAGTGCATGATGTGGACGAGCAGGTAACAGAGAATAAATGCTATATGTGTTATAAATGCCTGGGAACTGTCGGCCCTTAATCCTGATCTGTCCGGATAGAAGTGGGCACTCAACATTATCAACAGAGAGAACGTCGCAAACAAAAACCTATTGGGACAATAACACCGGCATCACATATCGTACATTTTTTTTAAATAGGGGAAATCTTCCTTGAATATTTTTTGATAATCACATATGCTTCTTCCCTAGCGAAGCACATGTGGATGAATCAGAATTTTCTGAAATATTCACTTGGATAAGATATTTATAATGATGTTACAGCCCCAAAATTGTTCCCGTGTCTTTAAGACTTTCCACACCTCCGAGTCCGACTCCAACTACTCCATTTTCCTGACTCTGACTCTGACTCCGACTCCACAGCCCTGGTAGTAACACTGCATTCCAGATCATTGTAGTAAAGCGAGCGGGAATCCGGTATAAAATCAGGGTCACAGATAAGCTTTACAGCGCCCATAGAATTTTATTGGCCCTGTATCCAGATCCGTATTATTGCCTGTGAATGAGCCCTCGGTACTTTGCACTGCTATCTAGTTCTTGCATCCAGGTTTCTGCATTTATATGTATAATTGCTAATAGATTTACACTTTGTACCTAAAGCAAAATAATAAATCCTGTAAATCTTTACAGAGCTGGGTTAGAAAAACGTATTTTGTGTCCTAAACAGATTAAGCAAATTGCGCCCCTCCCCTTGAATCAATTAAAAACTATGTTAATTCTGCATTCTCACCGTGAGCTCATTTTTTTTGTCCACAATTTTTTAAATTTGTAGCAAAAACTCCGGAATTCTATTGTGGAAAAAAGGTAACCTGCCTGTGACTTGTGAATGCAGCCAAACTGAAAACTGATTAGTCACCATATAGTGTGTCCAGGGAGTGCGCAACCTCTGCTGGTTAGTCATGTGCGTGTAAATGACAAATTACATGTAAATGGAAATATTCCACACGCCCGGTATATGTCTGCAGACCTCTCCTAACCATGCATTATTGATAAGATTGATGGGTGTGCAGCATAATGAGGGGAGGGCAGCAAGGTGGCTCAGTGGTTAGTACTGTATGGCGGCTCAGTGGTCAGCACCATATGGTGGCTCAATGGTTAGTACTGTACGGTGGCTCAGTGGTTAGCACTGTATGGTGGCTCAGTGGTTAGCACTGTATGGTGGCTCAGTGGTTAGCACTGTATGGTGGCTCAGTGGTTAGCACTGTATGGTGGCTCAGTGGTTAGCACCGTATGGTGGCTCAGTGGTTAGCACTGTATGGTGGCTCAGTGGTTAGCATTGTATGGTGGCTCAGTGGTTAGCACTGTATGGTGGCTCAGTGGTTAGCATGGTAGCTCAGTGGTTAGTTAGCACTGTATGGTGGCTCAGTGGTTAGCACTGTAGCCTTGCGGTGCTGGGGTCCTGGGTTCAAATCCAACCAAGGACAACATCTGCAAGGACGTTGCGTGGCTTTCCTCTGGGTTCTCCGGTTTCCTTCCACACTCCAAAGACAAACTGATAGGGAGTATAGATTTTGAGCCCCATGATTTTGCCTTATGATAGTTGGGCAGTATAGGGATGCCTGTCAGTTGTTTCTGGAGCTTATGTTTTCAGATAGAGGAGAGATGATCCTGTGACATTGAAAAGTTGTAAATGTCCTCTGCAGAAAAGAGGACTTTCTAGATGCAGCAGAGCTGTTCCTCGGTCCTCCTGCTCCTCGGTCCTCCTGCTTCTTGGTCCTCCTGCTCCTCGGTCCTCCTGCTCCTTGGTCCTCCTGCTCCTCGGTCCTCCTGCTCCTCGGTCCTCCTGCTCCTTGGTCCTCCTTGTCCTCCTGCTCCTCGGTCCTCCTGCTTCTTGGTCCTCCTGCTCCTCGGTCCTCCTGCTCCTCGGTCCTCCTTGTCCTCCTGCTCCTCGGTCCTCCTGCTCCTCGGTCCTCCTTGTCCTCCTGCTCCTCGGTCCTCCTGCTCCTCAGTCCTCCTGATCCTCAGTCCTCCTGCTCCAGTGAGCGCTTCTCGCTTAATTTTTTAATGGATGAGCGTTTCCATCATTTAGAGGTGGGAGCGCTCATTGGAAATTCTTTTACCTTTATTATATTTTCATTTTCAATAATTTGGCTCCACATTGGGGGATTGGATTGGAGGCTACATGTGGCGTACCAAAGAACAGGGCAGCGTGTGAGGAGGCGAGGACGTGTACTGAGGACCCACTGTGGCTCTGCCTGTGCCTGCTGCTCCTCAGTCCTCCTGCTCCTCAGTCCTCCTGCTCCTCGGTCCTCCTGCTCCTCGGTCCTCCTGCTCCTCGGTCCTCATGCTCCTTGGTCCTCCTTGTCCTCCTGCTCCTCGGTCCTCCCGCTCCTTGGTCCTCCTTGTCCTCCTGCTCCTCGGTCCTCCTGGTCCTCGGTTCTCCTGCTCCTCGGTCCTCCTGCCCCTCAATCCTCCTGCTCCTCAGTCCTCCTGCTCCTCAGTCCTCCTGCTCCAGTGAGCGCTTCTCGCTTCATTTTTTAATGGATGAGCGTTTCCATCATTTAGAAGTGGGGCGCTTATTGGAAATTCTTTTGCCTTTATTATATTTTCA